>NC_087207.1:66088199-66103775 GCF_015104395.2 Macrobrachium nipponense
TTTTTTATTTTTTTTATTTAGTTTTTTATTTACTTTCTTTATTGGTTGAGTTTTTTATTTATTTAGTTTTTGATTTAATTTGTTTATTGTCTTTATTTTATTTATTGATTTAGTTGAGTTTGTTGTATTTATTTAGGTTTTTATTAACTTTATTTATGTATTTTTATTTATTTATTTGTGTTTGATTTATTTGTTGATTTGTTGTATTTTTATTGTTGTTGCTTTGATTTTTTGATTTTTATTCAAGTATTTTTATTGATTTAGGTTAAATTTTTAGTGTTTTTTGAGTTTATTTTGGTTTTTTATTTTATTTGGTTTTTAGTTCATTTTAATTTGTGTTTTTTAGTTATTTATTTTTATGTTTAGTGTTAATGTTGTATGTTTAGTTTTATTTAAGGTTTAATTTCGTTAGTTGATTTGTTTTATTTGTTATTTCGATTTGTTTTTTGGTGTTTATTTGTAATTTTATTTTATTTTCTCTTATTTTTGTTATTTTTGGATTTGTTTGTTTTTGATTTATGTGAGTTGTTGTCTTTATTTATTTAGTTTTTAATTTTGATGTTTTAGTTTATTGGATTTTTTGATTGTAAAAGGTTTTTTTTTAAGTTTTTTGGAATTTGATTTTGGAGTTGATTTATTTAGTTTTTTTTTATTTAATTTCAGTTTGGTATTTATTGGTATTAGTTTATTTATTTTATTTTTTATTTATATTTAATTTATTTGTTTATTTGTGATTTGTTTATTTATTTTTGTTTCTTGTATTTATTTGATTATTTGAGTTTTGGTTTTTTATTTTGAATTTATTGATTTTATTTATGGTTTAAGTTTTTTTGATGTTTATTTTTATTTGTTGTTGTTTTGAGGTTATTTTGATTTTATTTGATTTAATTTGGGATTGATTTATTGTTTATGTGTTTTTATTTATTGAGTTTAGGTTTATTTGTTAGTTTATTGTTTATTTGTGTATTTTATTTTTCTTTATTTTTATTTATTTTAATTGTTTGATTTATTTATGTTTTGTATTTTAGTTATGGATTGGTAGTTTTTATGTTTGTATTTTTAGTTTATTTTATTTAGGTTAGTTAGTTTATTGGTTGTTTAATTGAGTTTAGGTCATTTCAAATTGCTATGGTTATTGTTTCCATTTATTTGTTTTTAATTGTTTATTTGTTATTTGTTTTATTTATTTTTGGAATTTATTTATTTCTTTTGATTTATTTTAGTTTGATTTTTTTTTAAATTTTTATTTTTATTTAATTTTTGTATTTTTGATTTTATTTTAGTTTTATTTTATTTTTAGTTTAGTTGATTTATTAACTTTATTTTATTTATTTATTATTTTTATTTTGTATTTTTTTTTATTTAGTTATTTTCATTTATTATTTTATTTTATTTTGTTTTTGTATTTATTTGTGATTTGAGTTTAATTTTTAAGTTTGGTGTATTTATTGAGTTTATTTTTTGTAGTTTATTTATTTTTTTATTTTTGGGTTTTTGATTTAGGTTTATTTTTATTTGTTTCTTATTTATTTTAATTTTATTTATTTATTTTTATTTTTATTTATTTATTTTATTTTTATTATTTATTTTTTTTTAGTTTATTTTTTGTTATTTGGATTTGATTTTTTATTTATTTTTATTTTATTTATTTGTTTGATTTGTTTATTTTTTTTTAGGTTATGTGATGTTGTATTTATTTTTTATTTTATTTTTATTTGATTTAGTTTTTAGTTTGTTATTTGATTTTTAGTTTGTTATTGTATTGTTGTATTTTAGTTTTAAATTTTAAATTTTAATTTAAATTGTAAATTTTTAAAAAGTTTAAATTTAAATGGAAAAATTTTTTAAATTAAATTTTAAAAAATTAAATTTAAAAATTTTTAAATTTTTTAAATGAAAAAAAAATAAAATATTTAAATTAAAAAAAAAAAATAAATAAAAAATTTGAAATAATTAAATTTAAAAACTTTTTAAATTAATTAAATTTAAAAATTAATTTTAAATTTAAATTTAATGTATTTAAATTGTAAATGTGTAAATTTAAATTTTTTTAAATTTAATTTAAATTTAATGAATAAATTTTAAAAATTTAAATTATTGTAAATTTAATTAAATAATAAAAAATTTTTTTTAAATTAAATTTTAAAAATTTAAATTTTAAATTTAAAATTTAATTTTTTTTTTCTTTAAATGCTTTTTTAAATTTAAATTTAAAAAATTAATTTTTAAAAATTTAAATTTAAAATTTAAAAATTTTTAAATAAAGAAAAATAAATTTTAAATTTTTTTTTTAAAAATTTATTTATTTAAATTTTAAATTTCCTAAAATTTAAATTTAAAAATTTATTTGTATTAAAATTCAAATTTAAAAATTAAATTAAATTGCTAAAAATTTTTTTTAAAATTAAATTTTTTAAAATGTAAATTTAAAAATTTTTTGTAAATTGTAAATGAAATGAAAAATGGAATGTCAAATAAATTTAAAAAATGAAATTTAATTTTTAAAGTAATTCATGTAAATTTAACCTTTAATTTTTTTAAATTTTTTCAAAAATTGAAATTTTAAAGTTTAAAAACTTTTAAATTTAATTTTTAAATTAAATGTTAAATTTAAATTTTAAAAATTTTGTAAAAAGAAAAAAAAAAAAAAAAAAAAAAACTTTAAAATTTTATTTTTGTTGTAAATTTTTAAAAATTTAAAAGTTAAATTTAAATTTTCTTTAAAAATTTAAATTTAAATTTGAAGTTAAATGTTTATGTAAATGTTAAAAAAAAAAATTAAATTAAAGTTAAAAATTTAAATTAATTTAAAATAAAAATTTAAATTTTAAATTTAATTTTTAAAATTTAGTGATTCAAATTTTTAAATTAAATTTAAAAATTTAATTTTTAAATTTGAATTTGAAAATTTTTATTTTTTTAATTAAAGTAAATTTTTTTAAAAATTTTTAATTTAAAAAATTTAAATTTTCAATTTTATTTTTATTAATTCAAATTTAAAAATTTAAATTTAAAAATAAAAATTAAATGTAAAAATTGAAATTTTAAATTTAAATTTAATTCTAAATTATTTTTAAATTAAATTTATTTTTTAAATTTAAAAATTAAATTTAAATTTTAAAGTTTTAAAAATGTAATCGTGAAATTTAAAAATCTTAAATTTTAAAATTAAAATTTAAATTTAAATTTTTAAATTTAAAAATGTTTTTAAATTTTAAATTTTAAAATTTTAAATTTAAATTTAAATTTTTGAATTTAAATAAATTAAATTTTAAAAACTTTAATTTTTATTAAATTTAAAAATTTTTTAAATTTAAAATTTAAAAAAAAATTTCTAAAGTTCAAAATTTTAAATTAATTTAAATGGTTAAAAATTTAAATTTTTGTTAAATTAATAAAGATTTAAAAAAGTTAAATTTTTAAATTTAAAAATTTAAATTTTAATTTTAAATTTAAAAATTAAATAAAAAAAAATTGAATTTAATTTTAAATTAAATTTAAATTGTTAAAAATTTTTTTAAATTTGAATGTAACTTAAAATTTTTATTTAAATTGAAAAAAAAAAATTTTTAAAATTAAAAAAATTTAAATTTAAAAATTTAAATTTTTTTTAAATTAAATTCAAAATTTTAAAAAAATTTAAAATTTTTTTTATTTAAATTTAAAAAATTTAAATTTAACTAATTCTAAATTTAAAAATTTAAATTTAACTTTTTAAAAATTTTAAAAAAAAAAAGGTAAAAATTTAAATTTTTAAAATTAAATTAAAAATTTAAATTGTAATTTAAAAATTAAATTTATTTTATTTAAATTAAAAAATTTAAATTTTTAATTAAAGAAATTTAAATTAAAAATTAAATTTGAATTAAATTAACTTTTAAAAATTTAAATTAAAAATTAAATTTAAATTTCAAATTTAAATTTAAATTTAAATTTATTAAATTTTTTAAATTAAAAATAAATTTAAAAATGTAAAATTTTAAAAAAATTTTTAAAGTTAAATTGAAAAATTAAACTTTTAAATTAAATTTTGAAAAAATTAAATTTGAAAGTTTTTAAATTTAAAAAATTTAAATTTAAATTTTTAAATTGAAATTTTAAGTTTAAAGTTTAAAAATGTTTAATTTAATGTAAAATTTAAATTTAAATTTTTAAAAATTTAAATTTAAATTTAAAACTTTGTAAATTAAATTTATCTTGTAATTTTAAAAAATTTAAATTTTTAAATTTAATTTAAAAATTTTTAAATTAAAAAATTGAAATTTATTTTAAATTTAATGTAAATTTAAAATTTTTAAATTTAAAGTTAAATGTTTAAAAATAAATTTATTTTAATCTTTAAAAATTTAAATTTTGAAATTTAAATTTTAAAATTTTTTTTAAATTTGAATTTAAATTTAAATTTTCAAAAATTTTAAATTTAAATTCTTAAAAAATTAAATTTAAATTTAAATTTAAAAAATTTTTAAATTTCGAATGTAAATTAAATTTAAAAAATTTTAAATTAAATTTAAATTTTTAAAAAATTTTTGAAATTGTAAATTAAAAATTTTAAATTTCAATTTTAAATTTAAAATTTAAATTTAAATTTAAAAATTTTGAAATTGAAAATTTAAAAAAAAAATTTAAAATTTTATCAATGCAAATTTTTTTAAAAATTTTAAAGAAATTTAAATTTAAAAATTTTTAAATTTAAATTTAAAGTTAAAAAAAATTTAACTTTTTAAATTTAAAAAATTGAAAAAAAAAAAAATTAAATGGAAATTTAAAAAATTTTTAAATGCTTTAAAAATGTTAAATTTTTTTAGTTATTTATTAAATTTTTAAAAAATTTAAAAAAAAAGTTAAATTTAAAAATTTAAATTTAAAAAATTTAAAAAACTCGTTTTTAAATTTAATTTATAAAAAATTAAATAAATTGTGTAAATAAAATAAATGTAAATTTCTTGAAATAAATTTAAAAAAGGGTGTTAAAGGTAAATTTAAAAGGGAAGTGAAAGGTAAAAGGTAAAGTTCAAAAAAATTGAAATAACTTTAGGGAAGGTAAAGTTATTGGAGTACGTTTTAAATGGAAATTGTGTAAATTAAAATTGAAAGTGTTTGTAAAGTTAAATTGTTTAAATTAAAAGTTAAGTTGGGTTGGAAAGGTAAGTTAAATTGAAATGTGTTGAAAGGTAAATTTAAAATTGGTTGGGTGTAAAGTGGAAATGTGAAAAAGTAAAAAGCGAAAAAAAATTGTTAAAAAATGTAAATTTCAAAGTTAAATTGTTTAAAAATTTAAATGAAAAAAATTTAAAGGTTGAAAGGTGAAATGGAAATGGTAAATTTAAGTGATGGGAAAGTAAAAATCTAATTATTTTAATTGAAAAAAAAAAGTTAAAGTGAAAAAAAAATGTAAATGAAATGGGTAATTGGTAAAGGGTAAAAAGTTAAATTGCATTGTTTTAAATTTAAAAAATTTAAATTGAAATAAAAAAAAATTTGTGAAATTAAAAAGTTAATTAAAAAAAATGGTTAACCTTTAAATTAAATTTTTAAATTAAAATTTTTATGCGAAAGTGAAATGGAAATGTAAAGTGAAAAATGTGTAAAGGTCGTGGTTAAAAATTAAATTTGTGAAATGTAAAAATGTGAAAATTTATGTTTTAAAATTTTAAAAAATTTAAATGTAAAATTTTAAATGTGAAATTTAAAAATTGAAATTTGAAATGGTTATTTAATTTTAAAAATTTAAAGTTAAATGTAAAGTTAATGGAAAAAGGTTAAATTTTAAAATTTAAAAAAAAATTAAATTAAATGTTATCAAAAAAAGTTAAAAAATTTAAATTTTTCAAATTTAAATAAAAATTAAATTTTAAACTTATAATGTTAAAAAATTTAAATTGGTTATCTAAAAATTAAAGTTAAACTTTAAATTTAAATGGGAATGTGGTTAAAAAAATGTTTTTTAAAAATGGTCTGTTGTGAAAAAGTTGAAATTTAAATTTAAAAATTTTTTGAAGGTTAATTTAAATTTAAAAATGTTTTAGTTATTTTAAATTGAAAATTTTGTTAAAGTTAAAATTAAAATTGGGAAATTAAATTGAAAAAAAAAAATTAAAAATCGCTTAAATGAAAAATTTGAAATGATTTAGTGGGAAAAAGGATGAAAGTGAAATGTCAAAAGGTAACGGAATTGTGAAATTTAAATGGAAATTTAAAAATTAAATAATTGTGTAAAAATTTAAATTTAAAAAGTTAAATGAAAAAAAAAAAAAAAAATTGTTGAAAAAAAAATTTTTATAATTAAAAATTTGTTAAATTTTTGAAAGCTAAAATGGTGGAAAGGGGTGTAAAAGGTAAAAAGGGTGAAATGGAAAATGTAAAGTGAAATTTAAATGTTGTAAAAAGGTGAATCGGTGAAATGGGAAAAATTGTTGAAAAAATACAATTTTTTAATTTGTAAATTTATGGAAATTGGAAATGTAATTTTTAAAAATTTGTTTAAATTAATTTATTTAAATTAAAATGTGAAGGGTTGTTCTTTAACTTTTTAAATTGTAAAATTAAAGTAAATTTGTTTTTTAAAAAGGGATTAAATTTAAAAAAAATTTTAAAAAAAAGTGAAATTAAAAAAAAATAAATTGTAAGTTTATTTAAATCTAAAAATTTTTAAATTTTAAATTTTATAATTTTTAAAAATTTAAATTTTAAATTATTTACTTTAAGTTTTAAAATTTTATGAAATTTAAAAATTTAAACTTTAAATTTTGTAAATTTTAAAAATTTAAATTTAAAATTTAAAATTATGAATGAAATTTAAATTTTTTAAAATTTAAATTTTTAAATTTAAATTTTAAAAATTTGAAAATTTAAATTTTTAAAAATTTAAATTTTTTGCAGTAAATGATTTTATTTAAAAATTAAATTTAAATTTTTAAATAAAAAAAAGGAATTGAAATAGTTTTTAGTTGTAAAAATTTAAAGTTAAATTTGAATTTTTTTATTTTATTTAAATTTAAATTTTTAAAAAAATTTCAATTTAAATTTAAATTTTTTAAAAATTAAATTTAAATTTAAAAAAAAAATTTTTAAAGGTTAAATCGAAAATTTAAATGTGTTTAAATTGAAATGTTCAAAAATAGTATTTAAAATTTAAATTATTTTTGTTTTAAAATTTAAATTTTAAATTTTTATTTCTTAAATTTAAATTTTTAAAACTTTAAATTTAAAGTTAATTTTCAAAAATTCAATGAAATTTAATTTTTTTTTTTATTTAATTAAAAAAATTTTAATTAATTTGTTTTTAAATTAAAATTTCTTTAAATTTATTTTAAAAATTTAAATTTTTAAATTAAAAAATTTTTAATTTGTTTTTTTTTAAATTAAATTTAAAAAAATTTAAAAAAAAAATTTTTAAAATTTATTTTAAATTTTTAAATGTAAAAAAAAAATTGAAATTTAAATTTTAAAAATTTAAATTTAAATTTAAAAATTTCAATTTTTAAAAATTTAAAATTTATTTTTTAATTTTATCTTTTATTAAAATTTTAAATTTAAATTTTCAAATTTAAATTTAAAAATTTAAATTTTTAAATTAAAAAATTTAAAAATTTAAATTTAACCTTGAATTTAAAAATTTTTTTTAAATTTAATTTAATTTTTTTCTTTAAATTTTTTTAAAAATAAATTTTAAACTTTATTTTTTTAAATTTAAAATTAAATTTAAATTAAATTTTTTTTTTTTAAAAATTTTTTTTTTTTAAATTTAATTTTTTTAAATTTAAATGGTAAAATTTAAATTTAAATGTTTTTTAAATTTAATTTAAATTTTTAAAAAAATTAAATTTATTAAATTAATAAAATTTTTAATTTTATTATTTTTAAATTTTTAAATAAAATTAAATTTTAAAAAATTTGAATTTAAAACTTTAAAAATTTTATTGAAATTAAATTTAAATTTTTAAAAAATTTATTATTTAAATTAAAAATTTTAAAATTAAATTAAATTAAAAATAAATTTAAATTCAAAAAATTTAAATTTTAAATTTAAATTTAAATTAAAAATTTAAATGTTGAAATTTAATTTAATTTAAATTAAATTTTTTAAAAATTTAAATTTAAATAAATTTTTAAAAAATTTAAATTTAAATTTTTTTTAAAAAAATTTAATTTTTAAATTTTTCCTTAAATTTAAATTTTAAAAATTTTTTCAAATTAAATTTATTTAATTTTTATTTAAATTAAATTTAAATAAAACTTTTTTAAAGTTAATTTAAAAATAAAGTAATTTAATTTAAATTTAACTCTAAATTTTTAAAAAATTAAATTAAAATTTTAAAATTTAAATTTTAAAAATTTTTAATTAAATTTTTAAATTTAAATTAAATTAATTTAAATTTAAAAAATTTTAAATTTAAATTTAAAAATTTTTTTTAAATTGTATTAAAAAAAAACTTAAATTTTAAAAAATTTAAATTTACTTTTTTTTAAATTTTAAAAATTTAAATTTAAATTTTTAAATTTAAAAAATAAATAAATTCAAATGTAAATTTAAAAAAATTTGTATTTTAAAAAATAAAAATTAAATTCAAATTTTAAATTTAAAAATTTTAAATTTAAGATAAATTTTAAAAATTTAAATTTGTTAATTTAAATTTAAAAATCTTTTTTTTTAAGTTTTAAATTTAATAAAAATTTTTGTTTATTTTAAAATTAATTTTTTTAAAAATTTTTTTAAATTTAAAAGTTAAATTTAAAAATTTCTTATTTTCATTTATTTATTTGGATTTAATTTTTTTTATTTTTTTTGATTTAATTTTGTTATTTTTTTATTTATTTTTATTGATTTTATTTTTATTTTTTATTTATTTTGAGTTTTTATTATTCTATTTATTTTTATTTATTTTTTTATTTATTGTTTAATTTTATTTATTTTTATTTGTTTTATTTTTATTTTTAATTTATTTTTGTTTTTCTTTATTTGTTTTTATTTATTTTGATTTATTATTTATTTATTGATTGATTTTGTTTAATTGTTTGATTTTATTTATTTTTTTATTTTTATTTATTTATTTTTTTGTTTTTGTTTGTTGATTTTAGTTTATTTATTTTTGATTTTTAGTTTAGTTTGATTTTTCATTTATTTAGTTGGTTTTTACTTTTTAGTTTGTTTATTTGTTTTTAGGTTTATTTTTGAATTTATTTATTGTTATTGTTTTGATTTGATTTGTTATTTATTTTATTTCATTTTATTTTATTTTGTTTATTTTTGTTATTTTGTTTATTTTTATTTATTTTATTTTATTTTTAGTTTTATTTATTTTATTTTATTTTTACTTTTATTTTATTTATTTTTATTTATTTATTTTTTTTTTATTTTTATTTATTTATTTTATTTTTAGTTTAGTTTTTTTTATTTATTTTTTTAATTTTATTTATTTATTTTTATTTATTTGGTTTATTTATTTTATTTTGTTTATTTATTTTTATTTCTTTTTGATTTATTTTATTTTTTTTATTTTTATTTTATTTATTTTTATTTTTATTTGAATTTGATTTTTATTTTTTTATTTATTGTTTTTTTATTTATTTATTTCTTTTATTTATTTTTTATTTGTGCAGTTTATTTTATTTTTATTTTTATTTTTATTTATTTTATTTATTTATTATTTGTTTATTTTTATTTATTTTTTTATTTTATTTTTTTATTTATTTTTATTTTTATTTATTTATTTTAATTTATTTAAAATTTAAAAATTTTTAAATTTAAATTTTTAAGAATTTAAATTAAATTAAAAGTTTTTAAACAAATTAATTTAAAATTAAAAAGTAAATTTAAATTGTTTTAATTTAAAAAAAAATTTAAATGGTTAAAATTTAAATTAATTTAAATTCAAAAGATAATTTTAACTTTTTTAAATTTTAAATTTTTAAAAAATGTAAATTTAAAAATTTAAATTTTAAATTAAAAATTAATTTAAATTAAATTTTTAAATTTAAAAAATTATTTAAAAATTTTTAAATTTAAAAATTTAAATTTTTATTTAAATTTAAAAAATTAGATTTTTAAATTAAAGAAAAAAAATTTTTAATAATTCTTTATTTTTAAATTTAAATAAATAAATTAAATTGAAAAAGTTAAATTAATTTTTATTTAAATTTAATTACATCTTCCTCCAAAATTTACAATTTAACATTTTTAAAAAAAAATGAAGTTTAAATTTTTTTAAAAATTTAAATTTAAAATTTTTAAATTTAAAATTTTTTAAAAATTTTTTAAAATTTAAACAAAAACCACCCATTAATTGTTTTAAATAAATTTTTTAATTATTTAAAAATTTGTAAAAATTTAAATAAAATTTTTAAATTTAAAAATTTAAAATTTAATTTAAAAATTTAAAGAAAAAATTAAAAATTTAAATTGATTTTTAAAAATTAAATTTAAATTAAATTTTAAAAAATTCCAATAAAAATTTAAATTCAATAATTTTAAAAATTTAAAATTTGTAAAAAAAAAATTTGATTTAGTTTGATTTGTATTTGAATTTATTTGTTATTTTTCTTAGTTTATTTTATTGGTTTTTTATTGATTATTTATTTTCATTTTAATTTTTTATTTTTTTATTTGTTTTAATTTATTTAAAAGTTAAAAATTTTAAATTTAAATTTATTTAAGGGGTTTAAATTGAAAATTTTAGGCAATTTAAATGTAAAAATTTGAAATGTTGTAATTTAAATTTAAATAAGGAATTTTTAATTCTAATTTTTTAAAAATTTAAAAATTTTGTAATTTCAAATTTAAATTAAATTTTTAAAAATGAAAAATTTAAATTTTGTTTAAATTTTTTTTTTTTTTTTTAAAAATTTAGTTAAAAATTTTTAAAAAAAATTTAAAATTTTATTTAAATTCAATTTTAAAATTTTAAATTGAATTGAAAAATTAAATTTAAATATTTAAAAAATTTAAATTTAAGTTTTTAATTTAAAAAATTTAAAAAATTTAAAGATTTATTTTTAAAAATTTAAAATAATTAAATTTAAATTTTTAAAAAGTTTAAAAATAAATAAAAAAAAAAGAACTAAATTTAAATTTATTTTAAAAATTAAATTAAATTAAAATTTAACATTTAAAAAGAAATAAAATTTAAAAATTTAAAAATTTTTTTTAAATTTAAAATTTTTAAAAAAAAAAAATTTAAATTTAAATTCAAAAATATAAATTTAAATTAATTTTTAAAATTTTTTTTTTAAAAAATTTAAAAATTTATTTAAATTTAAAATTTAAAAATTTTTAAAATTAAAAAAATTAAATTTTAATTTTTAAATTTAAAATTGTTAAAAATTTATTTTTGTTTAAAAAAAAATTTAAATTTAAATTAAAAAATTTTTGTTTCCAAAAATGTTTGTTTAAAAATTTTTTTTTATTAAATTTAAATTTAAAAATTTCTTTTTATGTTAAAAATTAAAAATTTATTTTTAATTTAAAATTAAAAATTAAAAATTTTAAAATCTAAAAATTTAAATTTTTAAAATTTAAATTTAAATAGGAAAATAAAATTTTATTTTTAAATTTAAATTTAAATTTGAAAATTTAAATATTTTTAAATTAAATTTAAAATTTTTTTTTAAAAATGTTAAAATTTAAAATTTAATTTTTAAAATGTATTAAATTTTTATTTAAATTAAATTTAAAAATTTTAATTTAAATTTTTATTTAAATTTAAAATTTTTTTTAAAAATTTAATTTGAAATTTATTTAAAAAAAATTTTTAAATTTAAATTAAAAACAAAATTTTAAAAAAAAATTTAAAATTTCAATTTTTAATTTAAATTTAAAATTTTAAATTTAAAGTAAAATAAAAATGAAAAATTAAAACTAAAAAATAAAGTAAAAAAATAAAAAAAATAAACAATTAAAAAAATAAAATTAAAAATAGAAAAAATAAAAAAATTAAAAATAAATGAAAAATAAAATAAAAATAAAAAATAAAAAAATAAATAAATAAATAAAAAAATTAAAAATAAAAATAAATAAAAATTTCAAAAATTAAATTTGGGAAAATCGCCTAAACCCTTAAAAAATAAACCTTAAAGTAAACAATAAATAAAAATCAAAATAAATTAAACCCCCAATAAAAAATAAATAAAAATTTGAAAGTCTCAAAATTCAAAAATGGTTTTGTTGGCAAAGTTTTTGCTCAAAAATAAATCCAAAATAAAATCCAAACTGTAAAAAAAAGAAATGAAAAATAAAATAGAAATAAAAAATAAAAAGAAGAAAAAAATTAAAATTAAAAGATAAAAAACTTTTTAAATAAATTCAAAAATTAAAAAATAAAAAAATTTCAAATTTTAAAAGTAAACCGTAAAAATGTTTTTTGTGAAAATTTTCTCTTCCAAATTTTGGAAAATAAATGAAAAATTTTGAAATTTTTTAAAAATCAAACTCAAAAAACCCCCCCCCCCCGGTTTAAAATTTTTTTTTGTTTTGAAAATGAAATAAAATTTCTAAATTTTTAAAAATAAATGGTCTAAAAAAGTTAAATTTAAAATAAAGTTGAAATAAAAAAGTTTGTTCCTAAATTTTGAAAAGGATGAAATTTGTTGTTTCTTAAAAATAAGTTTAAGGAAAATTCGGCCCTAAAACTAGTAAAAAATATGTATTCTAAAATAATTTGCTATTTTGAAAAATTTATTTGAATAGTACTCAACTTTGAATAGGCTTTTGTTGGCTTTTTAGTTTTTTTGTTCCTAAAAATTTTTATTTCAAAAATTTTTTTCAAAATCCGCCTAAAAAAATAAAATAGAAAAAGGAAAGAAAAAAAAAAGAACGTAAAAATTTTTTGTTTTTAAAATTTTAAATGTCTATAAATTTGTTGCAAAATTTTTATTATTACGGTATTTTTTTAAATTTTCCTTTTTTCTTTTGGCCTTTTGATTTTTTTGACTTGAAAAATTTTTTATTTTAAAAGAATACGCTTAAAAAAAAAGGGGTGCAAAAAAAAAAAAAAATAAAAAAAAAAACGGAATTAAAATTTTCCTTTGTTTTTATTTTAAGAATTTTCGCCCTTATTGCGAAATTCTAAATGATTTTTATTTCTCAATTTTAAAAATTTTAAAATTTTAAAAAGGTATTTTTAATATGGGGTTGGAGAGGTTTGTTCCTATTGTTTTTGATGGATGATTTTTGTTTATAAAAATAAGTTCTGAAAGGGAAAATTGGCTTAAAAATAAGTAATGTCTAAAATTCAATTTCTATTAAAAAATTTAAAAAATTTAATTTGAAGTATACTTAACTTTTTTGCTATAATAGCTTTTCCCTTTTCCCTTTGTTTTTTATGGTCTAATTTTTATTTCAAAAATTATTTTGTTTTAAAAATCGCCTAGAAATTTAGCAACGTTAAAATGTTTTGTTTTAAAAAAATCGTCTTAAAATTTAAATTTGTGCAAAAATATTATTAAGGTATATTTTTCTTTTATTTGCGCTTATTTTGGTTTTTTAATTCAAAAAATCAATTTAAAATTTTAAAATACGCTAAAAAAAAAAAAGGGGGTGAAAAAAAACGGAAAAATAATGCAGTAAAATTTTAAGGGAATTTTTCGCCCTTTATTCGAAAAAATAGCTGCCTTTTTTTAAAAAAATTTAAAAAAATTGCTTAATACAAATAAATTGAAAATGAATATAACGGTTTTTAAAATTTAGTTTCAAAAAGCCCCCTTTTTTGTAAAATAACCTTTTTCAAAAGCTGCGTGCCAAAAAAAAAAATTGTATTTTATAAATTCAAATTAATGGGTTTTTTTTTAAAGTTTCATTTTTTGTTCTTTTTTTATGCGGAATTTTCAATTATAGGGGTTATCAAAAAAATGGGATGAAAACTCCCAAAAACTTTGAAGTTCACAAATTATTTTTTTTTTTTAAATTTTTAAAGTTCCGTTTTTTTTATTTTATATTTTATTGTCCTGATTTAGGTTGGTAATTTTCGAAAAAATTGATTATTAGAAGAAAGGAAACAGAAGTCAGAATTTAAACCCTCCTTCGAACACTGCAAAAATTATCATAAACTTAGTTTTTTGCCTCTTTTTTAGGTGATTTTTATAATGATTTCTTGACACAAAAAACCCTTGGCGTTCAAAAAAGATGGAAAACAAACTCAAAAATTGTTTATACTAAAATTTGAAACTTTTTTTCCAAACATGTGTGTTCGTTTTTTTAAAAGAGTTTTGACACAAAAAAAATAGCATCTAAAGGAGGACTAAAATGCGTTAAATATTTCATTTAAATTGATATATATTTTAAGCTTTTTTCAGTTCAATTTTGTTTTTAGCATTTTTATGATGATTTTTGAAACAAAAAGACAAAAACCTAAAAATATTGTGCAAAAACTGGAATATTTATTAAAACTTTTTATGCTATATTTCTTGTCCAATTTTTAGGCGATTTTTATAATATATTTAATCAGATCATAAAAATGAGTGTACAATCCAAAAATTAAATAATAATTGTTTTAACATGTCTATTTGAAATTCATTCCTCTTTGTGATGGATGATTTTTGCTTCAAAAATCATTTAGAAAATTGACTAAAATTAGGACAATGAACTTCAAATTAAAAGCAGTTTGAATCTAATATTTTTATATTTTGCCTGATTTTTTTTTTATGACTGATTTTTATTTCGAAAATTATTTCAAAAAACACCTGAAATTCGGGCAATAAATGTAACAGAATCATTTAAGAAATATATATTTTTGCATGATACGCATAATATTTTTGAGAGTTTTTTACCCTACCTTTTATTTGGCGATTTTTGTATTAAAAATAAATATAAGAATAGCCTGAAAAATGGGGTGGGCGAAGAAAACGATTTTTTTATCTTTCAATTTAAATACAATATTTTTCACTATGTCACCAAATAAGAGGGCCAAACTCCCAAAAAGGGAGCCAATAAGCCCAATGATATTGCATTTAAAATTACTTATTTTTAGAGCTTTTCTCTGTTTCATTTTTTGAACTATTATTTAAAAAAATTTTATAATGAATAATTGAAACAGAAAACAGCCACCAAGTAAGCGGCAAAATTGAAATATTTTTTTTTATTACTTTTCATGTTACATTAATCAATCTACTAAAAATTTAGGCGATTTTCTAATTGATTTTTGAAATAAAATTAGTCACAAAGAAAGAGGGGTAAAACTCCCAAACAAAAATGTATAAAAAAAAAATGTATCAAGTTTCTAAATGATTTTTGAAGCAAAAAATGGCATCCATCACAAAGAGAGATGAATTTCAAATAGACATGTTAAAATGATTATTTAATTTTTGGATTGTATACTTATTTTTATGACTGATTTTTTTTCAAATATAATTATAAAAATTCACCTCAAAAATGGGACAAGAAAATATAGTATAAAAACGTTTTAATAAATATTCCAGTTTTTGCACAATCTTTTCAGGTTTTTGTCTTTTGCTTTCAAAAATCATCATAAAAATGGTTAAATATATAATTAAACTGAAAAAAGCTTAAAATAAACTATATAAATTTAAATGAAAATATTTAACGCATTTTAGTCCCCTCCTTTAGATGTTTGATTTTTGTTT
>NC_087207.1:66104275-66106775 GCF_015104395.2 Macrobrachium nipponense
AAAAAGAAAAAAGCTAAAAAAAATATTTCAATGTTTAGATTTGCTCTTGTTTTGAGGTCTATTTTTCTGTTTCCCCCCCCCCCAAATTTTATAAATTTAAACAAATAATTAATATGTATGGTATGGAAATGAAATAAACAAACAAAAGAAAAAAACAGCTAAATAAATAAAAATTTCATAATATGATTTATTTTTTAGGACTCTTTCCTTCTTTTCATGACTGACTTATATTCAAAAATCATTTGGATAATCGGGGTGAAAATGGACATATTAACATAAAACGTTCAAAAAAATTACAATTTTAGTGCCCAAATTTTCGAAACTTTTTTCAGTTATTTTTTTTGTTTTTATTAAAAATGATTATTTTAAAAAAACGGCCACAGTTCAAAAAAGTAATTTGATTGAATAAAATATTTATAGGATTTTCCCTCACTTTTTGATGACCGATTTTTTTTAGAAATTAATATAACATGAAATTTTGAAGTTTTTTTAAATAATTTAAAATATCGTCTGAAAATAACACAATGAATTTAAAATAAACAGAGTTTAAAAATATACAGTTTAGATACAATATTTTGGGGAGTTTTGTCTTCTTTTTTATGACTGATTATAATACCGAAAATCACGTAAAATTACGCCTAAGAAGGGGACAATGAAAATTTTAAAATAATTTAAATTTTTGCATCGTATTTTTGAATTTTTCTCTTTTGTTCACGGATTTTTGTTTAACAAAAAAACTATTACAAAAATTGCTTTAAAAAGAAACCTAATAAAGGTTCAAAAATATTTCAATTTTACCATAAATAAACAAATGAAAATAAATGAATAATTAAATATATAAAAAAATTAGAGTATATAAATAAATAAATACAAAAAAATTAAGTAATATAAATAAATAGGCAAATAAAAAAAATAAATCAAAAACAAATAGAGAATAAAAATAAATAAACAAATAAATATTATTATAAATAAATACAAATAATAATTAAAAACTAAATAAAAACTAAAAATAAACAAATAAAAGTAAATATAAATTTAAAAAATGTGAAAATAAACAAATATAAATATAATAATAAATATAAATAAATAAGAATAAATAAATAAATCTATCAATAAAAATAAAAATAAATAAAAATAAATAAATAGATAAAAATAATAAATAAATATAAAAATAAATAAAAAATAAAGTAAATATATAAATGAATGAAAAAAAGTAAATGGATAAATAAAAATAAATAAAATAAAAAATAAATAAATAGATAATAAATAAACAAATAAATTAAAAAATAAATAAATAAAATAATATAAATAAACTAAAAACAAAATAAATAAATCAAAACCAAATAAATAAAATATTAAAGTAAATAAATAAATAAAATAAAAAAAAATAAAAATAAATAAAAAATCCAAAAAATGTCAAATAAATAAAAAATAATAAAAAATAATAAAAAATAAATAAAAAAAAAAAAATAAACAAAAATAAATAAAAAAATAAAAAAATTATCAAATAATTAAAATAAAAATAAGTAAATAAATACATAAAAATAAAGAAATCAAATATAAATTAAAATAAATAAAAATAAATAAAAAATTTAAATTAAAAAAGTAAATAAATAAATAAAAATAAATAATATCAAAGTAAATAAATCAAATGAAAATAAATTAAATTAAAAATAAAAATAGATAAATAAATTAAATAAAAAAATAAAAATAAATAATAATTAAATAAAAATAAATAATAAATAATGAAAATAAATAAAAAAAGAAAAATATAAAGAGAAATAAATAAAAAAATACATAAAAAAAATTATAAATAAAAAATAAAATAAATAACAATAAAAAAAAATAAAAATAAATAAAAATAAATAAAGAGAAAAATAAACAAATAAAAATAAATAAATAATTAAAAAATAAATAAATAGAAACAAAAAAAATTAAAAAAAATAAATAAATAAATAAAAATGGAAAATAAATAAAAATTAAAAAATAAACAAAGAAATAAATAAATTAAATAATAAATAAATAAAATAAATAAAAAAATAAATAAAATTAATAAAAAATTAAAATAAAATAAAGAAATAAATAAAAATAAATAAACAAATAAAGAATATAAAAATAAAATTAATTAAATAAAAATAAAATAAAAAATAAGTTAAAAATAAATAAATAAAAAAATAAAAATAAATTTAAAAGAAATAAATAAAAAAAAAATTAAAAAAAAATTAAAAAAAATAAATAAATAAAAATAAAAAATAAAAAATAAATAAAAAGTTTTAAAAAATAAAACAAATAAAAATAAAAATAAATAAAATAAAAACAAAAAAAATAAAAAAAATAAAAATAAAAAATAAATAAATAAATAAAATAAAAATAAATGTAATAAAATAAATAAAGACAAATAAAAGGCAGAAATAAAAATAAACAATAAATAAATACTAAATAAAATAAATAAATAAATAAAAATAAAAATAAATAAAAATAAAAATAAATAAATAAATGA
>NC_087207.1:66131304-66136304 GCF_015104395.2 Macrobrachium nipponense
ACACAAAATAACACATCTAAAGGAGGACTAAAATGCGTTAAATATTTCATTTAAATTGATATATATTTTAAGCTTTTTTCAGTTCAATTTTGTTTTTAGCATTTTTATGATGATTTTTGAAACAAAAAGACAAAAACCTAAAAATATTGTGCAAAAACTGGAATATTTATTAAAACTTTTTATGCTATATTTCTTGTCCATTTTTAGGCGATTTTTATAATTATATTTAAAAAAAGAATCAGTCATAAAAATGAGTGTACAATCCAAAAATTAAATAATTATTTTAACATGTCTATTTGAAATTCATTCCTCTTTGTGATGGATGATTTTTGCTTCAAAAATCATTTAGAAAATTGACTAAAATTAGGACAATGAACTTCAAAAAGCAGTTTGAATCTAATATTTTTATATTTTGCCTGATTTTTTTATGACTGATTTTTATTTCGAAAATTATTTCAAAAAACACCTGAAATTCGGGCAATAAATGTAACAGAATCATTTAAGCAATATATAAATTTTTGCATGATACACATAATATTTTTGAGAGTTTTTACCTCCTTTATTTTGGCGATTTTTGTATTAAAAATTAATATAAGAATAGCCTGAAAAATGGGGTGGCGAAGAAAAACGATTTTTTTTATCTTCAATTTAAATACAATATTTTTCACTATGTCACCAATAAGAGGGCCAAACTCCCAAAAAGGGAGGGAGCCAATAAGCCCATGAATTTGCATTTAAAATTACTTATTTTTAGAGCTTTTCTCTGTTTTTCATTTTTTGAACTATTATTTAGAAAATTTTATAATGAATAATTGAAACAGAAAACAGCCACCAAAGTAAGTGGCAAAAATTTAAAATATATTTTTTTATTACTTTTTCATGTTACATTAATCAATCTACTAAAATTTAGCGATTTTCTAATTGATTTTTGAAATAAAAATTAGTCACCCAAAGAGGGTAAAACTCCCAAACAAAATGTATAAAAAAATGTATCAAGTTTCTAAATGATTTTTGAAGCAAAAATCATCCATCACAAAGAGAGATGAATTTCAAATAGATATTAAAATGATTATTTAATTTTTGGATTGTATACTTATTTTTATGACTGATTTTTTTCAAATATAATTATAAAAATCACCTAAAAATGGGACAAGAAATATAGTATAAAACGTTTTAATAAATATTCCAGTTTTTGCACAATATTTTCAGGTTTTTGTCTTTTGTGTTTCCAAAAATCATCATAAAAATGCTAAATATATAATTTAAACTGAAAAAAAGCTTAAAATAAATATAAATTTTAAATGAAATATTTAACGCATTTTAGTCCTCCTTTAGATGTTTGATTTTTGTTTCAAAATCTTTTACAAAAAACCACATACATATAAAAAAGTTTTCAATTGTGGTACACAATTTTGAGAGTTTATTTTCAACCTTTTGATGCAAGATTTTTTTGTGTCAAAAAATGAAATTTCAAAATCACCTAAAAAGGGAAAAAAGGATAAAAAATAACATTTATGATAATTTTGCATTCGATTTAATTCTGACTTTTTGTTTCCATAATCATTTCGAAAATTACCCAAAACAATTTTTTTATCTTTCAATTTAAATACAATATTTTTCACTATATAACATAAAGAAGGGTTAAAAAAATATTATAAACTATATTTTTGGTAGTTTTTCACGGCCCTATTTTGATGAATAATTATGAAATCGCATAAAAAAGGACAAAAAATGAAACTAAAAACCTTATTTGAATTTATATACAATATTTTTTTTTGGCAGCTTTTTGATAAATGTTTTTAGCCTTTGCCTAATTTTAATGTTATATTCATTTTCATATTTGTATTAAATTATTTTTCAAATAAAATCTGTTATCGAAATAAGGGCGAAAATTCTTAAAATACTGTATTTATTCCATTTCCCCCCCCCCCCCTTTCCCCCCCCCCCCTTTTTTTTTAGCGAATTTTTTTGTTGATTTTTTTAAACAAAAAATAGCCAAAAAAAAAGAAATATACTCAATAATATTTTCCAATTTATAGAATTATTTTTAAAACATCCATCAAAAATAGGAACAAACTCAAACATATTGTACAAAAACAAAATTAAAATACTTTTAAAAATTATTTTTCAAATAGAAATCTGTCATCAAAAACATAAGAAAAATTTTAATCGATTATTGATTGATTTTTGAAAAAAAAATCAGTCATCAAAAAGATTAGAAAATTTCAAAAAACACGTACTAAAATTAAATATATTTCAATGATTTTAAAAAAATCTTTTATTGTTTCTCTATTTCATTTTATTTTTTAGGAGATTTTTATGATGAGATTTTGTACAAATAAACTGCCAACAACCATTGAATAAGACTTAAATATTTTGCGCAATAATTGATATATTGTTACGGTTTTATGCGGTTTTCCAAATGATTTTTGAAATATAAGTCAGTCATGAAAAAAAAGGAATAAAAAGTCCTAAAAATATCATATTGGGACAAATTATTTACTTATTTAGCTGTTTTTTTCTTTGTTTAATACATCTTATCCAATAATAAATAATAAATAAAAAAAAATAAAAATAAATAAATAAAAAAAATAAATGAATAAATAAAAATATAAAAAAAATAAAAACAAATAAAATCAATAAAATAATTAAAATAAATAAAAATCAAACTAATTAAATACTAAGAAATAAACATAAATAAACAAGATAAAAATAAAAATAATGAAAAAATGAAAAAATAAAATAAATAAATAAACAATAATCTAATAAACTAAAAAAAAACTCCAAATAAAATAAAAAAATTAAAAAAAAACCAAATAAATTAAAGGCAAAAGTAAAAATAAATTAAAGATAAATTAAATAACTTAAAATAAATAAATAAACAAAAAATAAATTAAATTAAAAAAATTAAATAAAAATAAAGAAAACTAAATAATAAATTAAGAAAGTACACAAATACCAATAAAAATAATAATAAAATAAATAAATCAATAAATAAAAACATAAAAATTGAAAATAAATAAATAAAAAAAACAAATAAAAACTAAATAAGAAAAAAAACAAATAAAAAAAATAAACAAAATTAAATAAAAATTCAAAAATAAGATAACCAAATA
Organism: Macrobrachium nipponense; assembly: GCF_015104395.2. NCBI lineage: Eukaryota > Metazoa > Arthropoda > Malacostraca > Decapoda > Palaemonidae > Macrobrachium > Macrobrachium nipponense. The sequence continues at coordinate 66,134,421 of NC_087207.1, forward strand.
AAAAATAAACAAAGAAATAAAATTAAAAATAAATAAATGAAAAATGAAATAAGAAACAAAAAAGAATGAACTAAAATAAAAAATAAAAAAAAAACGAAACTAAAATGAAAATAAAATAAATAAAAATAAAAGAAAAAAAACAAAAGAAAAATAAATCAAAAAATAAAAAAATAAAAGTGAAATAAGTAAAACAAAAAAAATACAATAAAACTAAAAATTCAAAAAATTGAATAAAATGAAAAAAAGAAATAAAGAAAATAAAAGAAATCAAAAAAATAAATAAAAATAAAAAAAGGTGAAATAAACTAAAAGAAAAACAAATAAATAAATAAGATCAAACTAAAAAAAATGAATAAATAAATAAAAAAATAAAAATAGATAAAAATAAATGAAAAACTAAAAAAAAAGAAATAAATCCAAAAATTAACAAATAAAAAATAAAATAAAATAAAGACAATTAAATTAAATAAAAAAAATCAAATAAATAAATAAATAAAAATAAATAAATAAATAAATAAAAATAAATAAATAAGAAAAATAAAAATAAAAAATAAAAATTAAAGAAATAACTAGAAAATTAAACAATTAAATAAAATCAAGTAATAAAGAAATAAAAATAAGAAACTTAAATAAATAGTTAAAATAAAAAATAAATATAAATAAAATAAATTAAATAAACAAATATGATAAAAATAAATAAATAAGAAAATAAAAAAAATCAAAATAAAAAAATAACGAAAATAAATAAATAAAATTAAATAACAAATAAAAATACATAAAGAAATAAATAATAAAATAAAATTAAATAAAAATAAATTTAAATAATTAAAATAAATAAAATAAATAAAAATAAAATAAATAACATGAACAAATAAATAAATAACACCACAAATTAAGAAATAAAAAAGCATACAAATAAAAAAATCAAATAATAAAAACAAATAACAAATAAAATAATGAAATAAAATACAATAAATAAATGAACAAATAAAAAAAAATACAATAAATTAAATTAAAACTAATAAAATCTAAATAGAAATAAAGTAGAAAAGGAAAATAACTTAAATATGTAAGAATAAATAAATAATTAAATAATAAACAAATTAAATAAATAAAATAAATAAAGTAAAGAAAACTTAAACTAAAAATAAATCAAAAACTAATCCTAAATAAAAATAGAAACCTAAATAACAATTAAATAAAAATTAAATAATAAATTAAATAAAAACGGCAAACATAAAAAATCAAAAATAATAAACAATAAAATCAAATAAATGAATAAAGAAAATAAAAAAATTAATAATAATAAAGAATTAAATAAACAATAAAAATGAAATTTAAAAGAGGTAAAACAAATAAAAAAATTAAATAAATAAACTAAAAAAAGGAAAAATGAAATTAAACAAAACTAAATCAAAATTAATAAAGTAAATAAAACAAATCAAGAGAAAAAATTTAAAAAAATCAAAATAATAAATAAAAATAAATGGAAAAAAGAAATAAAAAAATAAAATAAAATCAAATAACTATAAATGAACATAAATAAACTAAAGAAAAATGAAAAATGAAAAAAAATAAAGTAAATAAAACAATAAAAAAATTAAGAAATTACAAAATTAAAAACTAAGTTAAAAAAGTCAAAATAAAAAAAAAAATAAAATTAAGTAAATGAAAAAGGAAAAATAAAAGAAAATTTTTAAAAAAAAAAATTAATTCCTTTATTTCTTATTTAAATTTAAATTTAAAAATTTTTCTTTAAATTTAATTTATTTTTAATTATTTAAATTTATTTTAAATTTAAATGTTATTTTATTTAAAAAAATTGAATTTTTAGAATTTTTAAATTTAAATTTTTAAAAATTTAAATTAAATTTTATTTATTTT
>NC_087207.1:66143804-66148080 GCF_015104395.2 Macrobrachium nipponense
TTTTCATTTATTTGTCTTTTTCTTTTATTTTTCATTTATTTTTCATTTATTTTTAATTTATTTTTTATTTACTTTCCATTTTTCATTTTATTTATTTTTATTTATTTTTTATTGTTTTTTATTTTTTTTATTTATTTTTTATTTTTAATTTTTCTTTAGATTTATTTTTTTATTTACTTTATTTTATTTTATTTTTATTTTAATTTATTTATTTTTAATTTACTTTATTTATTTTTTATTTCATTTCTTTTGATTTTTATTTCTTTATTTATTTTTTCTTTATTTATTTGATTTTTTTATTTATTGTCTTTTTCTTTAATTTTTTCTTTTTACTTTCATTTTTTATTTTTTATTTTCTTTTTTCATTTTATTTTTTTATTTATTTTTATTTTATTTATTTCTTTCATTTTTTAGTTTTATTTTAATTTATTTTTATTATTTTTCTTTATGTTCTTTATATTTTTTATTTCTTTATTTTTATTTATTGTTTTATTTGCTTTATTTTTATTTATTTATTTTTTATTTATTTTTCTTTATTTTTACTATTTTTATTTTTATTTATTTTTTATTTTTTTTATTTTATTTAATTTTTATGTTTGATTTATTTATTTTTATTTATTTTTATTTACATTTATTTTTAATTTATTCTTTATGTTTTTCTTTATTTATTTTTTTTTTATTTTAATTTCTTTTTCTTTTTCATTTATTTTTTTTTTTTTTTATTTATTTATTTTTTTTTTTATTTATTTTTATTTTTTATTTACTTTATTTTTATTTATTTATTTTTTCAATTTATCTTTATTTAATTTTATTTTTTTAATTTCATTGTTATTTAGTTTATTTCTTTTTAATTTTTATTTATTTTTGATTTCTCTTTTAGTTTATTTTTTCTTTATTTTTATTCTTTAATTTTTTATTTTTACTTTCTTTATTTTTATTTATTTTATTTATTTTTTTAAGTTTTTATTTTTATTTGATTTTTAGTTTTATTTATTTTTATTTACTTATTTACTTTATTTTTATTTATTTTATTTTTATTTATTTTTTTTAATTTATTTAGTTTATTTATTTTTATTTATTTTATTTATTTTTATTTATTTTATTCATTTATTTCTTTTTTATTTATTTTTTATTTTTTTCATTTATTTTCTTTATTTCTTTTTTTTTTTTTATTTATTTATTTTCTTTTTTTTTTTATTTAATTTTTTTATTTATTTTATTTTTTTTATTTATTAATTTTTTATTTATTTATTTTTATTTATTTTTATTTTTAGTTTAATTTTTATTTTGTATTTACTTTATTTTTATTTATTTATTTATTTTATTTATTTTCATTTTTATTTCTTTTTATTTTATTTATTTATTTTTCATTTTTATTTTTTGATTTATTTTTTTTATGTTTATTTTTTTATTTATTTTTTATTTTTACTTTTATTTCATTTTATTTATTTTTTATTGATTTTTATTTTTTTAATTTTTATTTATTTGTCTTTTTATTTCATTTTTGAATTTTATTTATTTTATTTTTTTGTTTTTTTATTTATTTATTTTTTTTTTAGTTATTTTTATTTATTTATTTATTTATTTTTATTTTTTATTTATTTTTATTGTTTTTATTTTTAATTTTTATTTAAAATTTACAATTTAAATTTAAATTGAAAATTTAAATTTTTGTTTATTCATTTAAATTGTTTAATTTAATTTAAATTTAAATTTTTAAAATTTAAATTTTAATTTTTAAATAAATAAAAAAATTTAATTTTTTTTTTTTGTTTAATTTAAATTTAATTTAAAAAGTTTTAACAAAAATTTTAAATTTAAATTTAAAAATTTTTTAAATTTCAATTAAATTTTTTAATTTACAAATTTTATTTAAATTTTAAACTAAAAATAAAATAAATAAAAACTAAAATCAAATAAAAATAAATAAAGACATAAATAAAAACAAATAAATAAATTAAAAATAAATAAAAAAAAATAAAAAGAATAAAAAATTAAAAATAAATACAAATACACAAACTAAAAATTAAAAAATAAAAAAAAAATCAATACAGAAACAAATAAATCAGTAAATAAATAAAAAAATTTAAAAAAATAAATAAAAATAAATAAAAACAAATAAATAAATAAAAATAAAAATAAATAAACAAATAAAATAAATAAAAATAAAAATAAATAAATAAATAAAATCAAATAACAAATAAATAGAAATAAATAATACAAATAAATAAAAATAAAATAAACAAATAAAATCAAATAAATAAAAATAAATAAAAATAAAAAATAAATAAAAATAATTAAATAATATAGAGAAAATAAATTAAAAATGAACAAATAAAAATAAAGACAATAAAAACAACAAATAAAAATAAATAAACTTAATAAAAATAAAATCAATAAAAACTAAAAATAAATAAAAATAAAATAAAAATAAAAATAACAAAATCAAATAAAGAAAAATAAAAAAATCAAAAATAAACAAATAAAAAAAAATTAAATAAAAAAAATAAATAAAATAAATAAAATACAATCAAAAATAACAAATAAAAATAAATAAACTAAAATACATCAAACTAAAAATAAACGTACAATTAAAAAAATAAATAAAAATAAACAAAATATTAAAGAAATAAATAAAAATAAATGAACAAAATCCAAATAAATAAAAAAAATAAATAAAAAAAATAAATAAAACAAATAAAAATAACAAAATAACCAAAATAAACAAATAAAAACAACTGAAATCAATAAATAAAAATAAAAAAATAAATAAATAAGAAATAAATAACCAAAAATAAATCCAAAATAAACAAATAAAAATAAAAAATAAACAAAATAGCAAATAAATAAAAACTAAAATAAAATAAACTAAAAATACAAATTAATTTAACTAATAAATTAAATTTAAACAAAAAATCAATTTGGAAAATCGTCCCTAAAACGAGTAGCAATATATCGAATAACTTGGCAGCGAAACCATTTGAGATCCTCATTACAATGTTTGTTGGCCAGTTTTTTGTTTTTTTTTCAAAAAACTCATCATAAAAATCCCACTCAAAAATAAACAAAATGAAATAAGAGAAAAAAATAAAGATATTTTTAATAATTTAAATATATGTTTCAATTTTAGTACGTAACTTTTTTTTAGAAATTTTCTGCATGCCTTTTGATGACTGATTTTTTTTATTTCAAAAATCACTTCAAAAAATCGGTATTAAAATTTCCTTTTGTTTTTGATGAACAAATTTCCTATTTTAAAAATAAATTTTTTAAAAAGTATTTTAATATTGGTTTGAGAGTTTGTTTTTTCCTATTTTTGGATGGATGATTTTTGTTTCATACAAATATTTCAGAAAATTGGGCTAAAATAAGTATCTACCAAAATTTAAATTTCTGATTAAAAAATTTACTTTGAATATAACTAACTTTTGATAGCATTTCTTTTCCCCTCTTTTTTAATGTCTAATTTTTTTATTTCAAAAATTATTTTAAAAATCGCCTAGACAATAAAACGAACTTAAAATGTTTTTGAAAATACGTCCTATAAATTTTGTGCAAAATATTATTAGGTATTATTTTTCTTTTTTATTTTGGCTATTTTTTTATTCAAAAATCAATATAAAAATACGCTAAAAAAAAGGGGTGAAAAACGGACTACAAAATTCAGTATGTTTTAAGAACTTTTGCGGGGAGGGGGGGACCCTTATTTCGGATAACTGATTTTTTATTTAAAAAAAACAATTTAATACAATATTGAAAATGAATATAACATTCAAAATTTCAGACAACAAAAGCTAAAAATCAAACTTGATCAAAAAAGCTTGCCAAAAAAAATATTGTATATAAATGTTCAAATAAGGTAAGGTTTTAAGGTTTCATTTTTTTGTTCCTTTTTTTAATACGATTTTCATTAATTAGTTTATCAAAATGGGATGGAAAACTCCCAAAAACCCCTTTAGTTCCAAACATTCTTTTTTTTTTTAAACCGTTCTTTTATTTTATATTTATTGTCCTTGATTTAGGTAATTTTTCGGGAAAATGATTATAGAAACAGAAGTCAGGAATTAAATCGAATGCCAAAATTATACATAAACTTATTTTTTCCTTTTTTTTTCTTTTTTAGGTGATTTTTTATAATTGGATTCTTGACACAAAAAACCTTGACGTCAAAAGATTGAAAACAAACGATCAAAAATTGTATACTAAAAATTACGAAACTTTTTTTCAACTGTAATGTTCCGTTTTTTTAAAAGATGTTTTTGACACAAAATAACAC
>NC_087207.1:66148580-66167853 GCF_015104395.2 Macrobrachium nipponense
CCAGTTTTTGCACAATATTTTTTTTAGGTTTTTGTCTTTTTGTTTCAAAAATCATGCAATAACAAAATACTAAAAACAAAATTGAACTGAAAAAAAGCTAAATTAAAATTTTTAGAAAATGAAATATTTTAACGCATTTTTAGTCCTCCTTTTAGATGTGGGTTATTTTGTGTCAAAAATCTTTTAAAAAACAACATACATGTTGAAAAAAGTTTTCAATTTTAGGTATAACAATTTTTGAGTATGTTTTCATCTCCTTTACGCAAGGTTTTTTTGTGTCAAGAATCATTATAAAAAGTCACCTGAAAAAGAGGAAAAAAATAAGTTTTATGATAATGTTTTTGCATTCGATTTTAATTTCCTGACTTCTGTTTCCTTATAATCATTTTCGAAAATTACCTAGAAATTCAGGACAATAAATATAAAATAAAAGAACGGTTTTTAAAAAAAATAATTGTGAACTAAACGTTTTTGGGAGTTGTTTTTCATCCCCATTTTGATAACAAATTGATGAAAATCCGCATAACAAAAAGGACAAAAAATGAAACTTGAGAACCTTATTTGAATTTTATATATCAATATTTTTTTTGGGGGCTTTTTTTTTGGGGCATTTTTTTTGATAATGTTTATTTTAGGCTTTTTGTCTAAATTTTAATGTTATAATTCCAATTTTTCGATATTTGTTTGTAAAATTAATTTTTTTTTAAATAAAAAATCAGTTTATCGAAATAAGGGCGAAAATTTCTTCTTAAAATACTGAATTTATTCCGTTTTTTCACCCCGTTTTCCCTTTTTTTTAAAAGCGTATTTTTTAATATTGAATTTTTGAATAAAAAAATAGCCAAAATAAAAAAGAAAAGAAAATTACCTAATAATATTTTTGGCACCAATTTATAGACGTTTTTTTAAAACATTTTTAAAACATTTTTACTTTCTTTTTCTAGGCGATTTTTTAAAATAATTTTTGAAATAACAAAATTAGACATAAAAAAAGAGGTAAAACGCTATCAAAGTTAGTAGATTCAAATAAATTTTTTTAATAGAAATTAATTTTTAGATACTTTATTGTTTTAAGACAAAATTTTCTGATTATTTTATGCAACAAAAATCATCCTTAAAAATTAAAAAATGGAACAAACTCTCAACCATATTTAAAAATACTTTTTAAAAAAATTATTTTTAAAATAGAAATTTGTCATCAAAAACAAAAAAAGGAAATTTTAAACCGCATTTTTTGAGTTGAGTTTTTAAGAAATCGAAAATCATTCATCAAAAGGGATGAGAAAATTTCAAAAAAAGTTACGTAACTTAAAATTGCAATATATTTTACAAATTTATTAAAAAATATCTTTTATTTTTTGCCTCTATTTCATTTTATTTTATTTTTTAGTGGATTTTTATGATGAGGTTTTTTTGAACTAAAAAACTGCCAACCAACCATTGAATGAGACTCAAATGTTTCCGTGCAATTATTGATATATTTGTACTTTTTTAAGGCGGCATTTTTCCAAATGATTTTTGGAAATTTTTTGAAATTTTTATTTCTTTATTTTTATTTCGATTTTTATTTATTTTTATTTTTTATTTTTAGTTTTATTTAGTTTATTTCTATTTATTTATTTTTTTTTTATTTTTATTTATTTATTTATTTTTATTTTTATTTATTTATTTATTTATTTTTATTTTATTTTATTTTTATTTATTTATTGTTTTATTTATTTTATTTTTAATTCATTTATTTTTTTATTTATTTATTTTATTTTTAGTTTTAGATTTATTTGTTTATTTATTTTTATTTATTTTTTACTTTTTTATTTTTATTTATTTGTTATTTATTTTTTATTTATTTATTTTTATTTATTTTATTTTTAATTTTTTATTTTTTATTTTTATTTTCGCTTTTTATTTATTTATTTTATTTATTTATTTTTATTTGATTTATTTTGTTTATTTAATTTTTTTATTGATTTTTTTATTTTTACTTTTTTTTATTTTATTTTTGATTTCATTTTTTTATTTTTATTTAATTTTTTTCTTTTAATTTATTTTTACATTTTTATTTTTATTTAATTTTAATTTCATTTTATTTTTTTTATTTATTTATTTTTATTTTTTTATTTATTTATTTTTTTATTTATTTATTTATTTCATTTATTTTGTTTTTTATTTTGCCAATTTACGTTTTTAAAACAAATAAAAAAAAAATAAATCAACTAAAAATAAATAAAATACCAAAACTAAATACAAATAAAAATAACAAAAAAATAAATAAATAAAAAAAAAAACAAAAACCAAATAAATAAAAATAAAATCAATAAACAAAAATAAAATCAATAAATAAACAAAAAATAACAACTAAATAAACTAAAAAGAAAAATAAATAAATAAATAAAAAGAACAATAAATAAAATGAATGGAATAAATGAAACAAATAAAACTAAAAATAAATAAAATAAAAAAATAAAAAATAAAATAAAATAAAAAAAAATAAAAAAAATAAATAAATAAATAAAAATAAACAATAAATAAAAATAAACTAAAAAGAAAGAAAAATAAATAAATAAAAAATAAAAATAATAAAAAAGTAAATAAAAATACATAAATAAATAAAATAAATAAAAATAAAATAAAAATAAATAAATAAAATAAATATATTAAATAAAAATAAATGAAATTTAAAAATAAATACCATCAAAATAAATTAAATTAGACAATAAAAAATAAATAAAAATAAATAAACTAAATTGAAAATAAAACTAATAAATAAACGGAAAGAAAAATAAATTAAATAAATAAATAAAAAAATAAATAAATAACGAAAAATTAAATAAATAAATAAAGAAAAATAAAAATAAATAAAATAATAAATAAAAATAAATAAAAATAAAAATAAAGTAAATAAATAAAGAATAAACTAAAAATAAAAAGTACAAATAAATTAAAAATCAAAATAACATAAAAATAAAAATACATAAAAATCAATAAACCTAAATAAATAAGTAAATAAATAAAACAAAAAAATAAATAAATAAATGAAAAATAAAAAAATAAAATAAATAAATGAAAATAAAATGCAAAATGAAAAGCTAAATAAAACTAAATAAATAAAAATAAACAATGAAAGTAAAAATAAAAATGAAATAAATAAAATAAAATAAATCAAATGAAAATACAAAAAATAAATAAAAAAAATAAAAAAAATAACAAATAAAAAAATAAATAAAATAAAAATAAGCTAAATTAAATAAGTTAAATAAACTAAAGGTAAAAATAAATAAATAAAAATTACACTAAAATCAAATAAAAATAAAAACAAATCCACAAAAATACAAAATAAATAAAAACAAAAAATAAAATAAAAACAAATAAATGAAATAAATAAAAATCAAACTAACAATAAACTAAATAAATAAAAATAAAAATTCAAATAAATCAATGAAAAATTCAAATAAAGTAAAATAAACAAAAATAAATAAACTAAATGAAATAACAAAAATAAATAAATGAAAATGAAATAAATTAAAATAATAAAAATAATCAAATAAACAAATAAAAACTAACGAAAAATAAACAAAAAAAAATAAAAAAAATTAACTTAATAAAAACTAAAAACAAATAAAATAAAAAATAAATAAACAAATAAATAAAAACAATAAACCTAAAAATAAACCAAATGAAAATAAATAAAATAAATAAAAAACTAAATTAAAATAAATAAAATAAATAAACAAATAAAAATAAATAAACAAATAAAACTAAAAACAATTAAAACAAATAAAATAAATAAATAAAATAAATTAACTAAACAAAATAAATAAAATAAAAATTAACTAAAAAATAACTAAATAAAAATGAATAAACAAATAAAAATAAATAAAGAAATAAATAAATAAAATAAAAAAAAAAAAAGAAAAAATTAAAAAAAAATTTTAAGGGGGTAAATAAAATAAAATAAATAAATGAAATTAAAATAAATAAATACAAAAACTAAAAATAACTAAATAAATTAAAAACAAATAAATAAATAAATCAAATAAAATACATAAATAAATAAAAATCAAATAAATAAATAAAAATAAAAATAAATGAAATTAAAATTCAAAATAAATAAAAAAAATAAAAAATGAAACAATAAATAAAATCAAAAAAAAATACAAAAATAAGAATAAAAATAAAAATAAACTAAAAATAAAAATTAACAAATTAAAGATAAATAAAATAAATAAAATAATAATAAAAACAAATAAAAAAATAAAAAGAAACAATAAATAAAACACAATAAATCAAATAAATAAAAATAAATAAATAAATAAATGAAAAAATAAATAAATAAATAAATTAAATCAAATTAAAATAAATAATTGAAAATCAAGAAATAAACAAAAATAAACTAAACTAAAAAAATAAATAAAAATAAAAATAAATAATAAAAATAAAAATAAAATAAAAATAATAAATAAATAAAATACAAAAAATAAATAAAATAAAAATAAAAAATAAAATAAATAAATAAAAATTAGAAATAAAAATTAAATAAAAAAATAAATTAAATAAAAAGTAGTAAATAAAAATAAATAAAAATAAATAAATAAAAATAAAGTAAATAAAAATAAAGTAATAACTAAATGCATAAACTAAAATAAACAAATAAAAAATAAATAAATGAAAATAAGTAAATAAGTAAAATGAAATAAAAATAAATCAAATAAACCTAAAAACCTAAAATAAAAACATGCAAACCAAATTAAACTAACATAAATAAAATAAAATGAAATAAAAATCAAAATAAATAAAAATTAAATAACAAATAAAATAAATAAATAAAATAAACTAAATAAAGAAGAAATTAGAAATCAAAAAAAATAAATAAAAAAAATAAATTAAAAAAACAAAAATAAACCAATAAACCTCAAAATAAAACAAAAAATAAACTAAAAAATAAATCCAATAAAATCAAACAAATAAATAAATCAAATAACTAACAAATCCCAAAATAACAAAACTAAACTAAATAAAAAATAAATAAATAAAAAAACAAACAAAAATAAATGCAAAATAAAATTAAATAACAATAACTAATAAAAAAAAAAAAAGAAAAATAAAAATAAATTCAAATAAAATAAATAAAAATAAATGAAATAAATGAAATAAAACTAAATTAAAATAAAAATAAAAATAAAATAAAATAATTAAAATAAACAAATAAATAAAGAAATAAAAGAAAAAGAATAAATAAATAAATAAAAATAAAAAATAAAAAATCAAAAAAATCAATGAAGTAAATAAACAAAAAAATAAAAATAAATAAATAAAAATAAATAAAATAAATACATAAATAAAATAAAAAAATAAAAATAAATAAAATAAATAAAAATAAATTAATAAATAAAAATAAAGAAATAAATAAAAAATAAAATAAACTAAACAAAATGAAAAATAAAATAAATAAATAAAGTAAAAATAAATAAATAAATAAAAATAAATAAATAAAAATTAATAAAAAATAAAATAAATAAAATAAAAAAATAAAAGCAAACTAAAAAAATCAAAATAAAAATAATTATTAATAAATAAATTAATAAATAATGAGTAAAATCCACACGAAATAAAAAAGAAAATGCAAATCAAAAATAAATCCAAAATACAATAAAAACAAATAAATAAAAATCAAAAATAACTTAAATAAATAAATGAAATAAAATCAAATAAACTAAACCTAAACCCAAACTAAATAACGAAATGAAAAATAAATAAATAAATAAAATAAACAAATCAAATGAACAAAAAATAAATCATTAAATAAATACAAAAATCCCAAAAATAAAAATTAATAAAATAAATAAACTAAAAATACATAAATATAAACTAAACCAGTTAAAACAAACATAAAATTAAAAACATCGAAAAATAATAAGAAAACTCAAACCTTAACCTAAAATAAACAAACAAACTGAAAATAAATAAATAAACAAAAAACAATAAATAAATCCAAAACTCCAAATATATTAAACTATAAATGCGAAAATAAAACTACAAACTAAATAAATTCAAAAACTCCTAAATACAATAAACCATAAATAAACAAATAAAAACTGAATAAATAAAAACAAATAAAAATAAAAATAAATAAATAAAAATCCCAAATCAAATAAACTAAACAAATAAACCTCAAAAACTAAACCAAACTCAAATCAAAAAAATCCAAATAAGTAACAAAAATAATAAAGTAATCACAAATAATAAATAACGACCAAAAATAAACCCAATAAACTAAAATCCAAATCAACTCAATAAAAAATAAACAAACAAATAAAAAAACCTAAATCAATAAACCCATAAATTAAAGAAATAAACAAATAACCTCAAAAAATCAAATAATAAATAAAAACCTAAACTAAAAACAAATAAAAACTAAAATCCCAAATAACAAATAAAATAAATCCCGCGCAACTAAAATCCAAATAAACAAATCAAATCAAAATCAATCAAAAATCAAATAAACTAAACAAATAAATAAAAAACAAATAAAAACTAAATCACAACTCAAATAAAAATAAAAATAATAAAAATCAAAACTAAACAAATAAAATAAATAAAAATAAAAACAATAATAAAAATAAATCCAAAATAAACAAATAATCCATCAAACTAACAATCAATAAATAACTAACCATAAATTAAAAATACCAATCAATCAATAAAATAACTAAAGAAATTAACTCCAGAATTCAATGAATCAAAAGAAATAAAAATAAATAAATAACAAATACAAACAAATAAACTGAACACCCTAAATCAAATAACTAAAACTAAAATAAATCACTACAAATAAAACAAATAACAAATAAAAATAAACAAATAAATAAATAATAAATAAATAAAAATAAATAAAGAAAAAAAATCAAATAAATCAAAATAAATAAACTAAACAAATAAAAAACTAAATAAAAAAAAATAAAATAAAACAAATAATAAAAATCAACAAATCAAAAATAAAAATAAAAGCTAAATAAATAAAAATAAAACAATAACCAACACTAAATCAAATAAATAAACAAAACTTAAACAATCAAAACTAACATAAATACATCCAAAACAATCAACTAAACTGAAAAAACAATAAATAAAAATACATAAAACTAAAATCACATAAAGAAAACCCCTAATAAAACAATAAAAATAAATCACAAATAAATAATAAATCAATCAAAATAATAAATTACCATAAAAATAAATAAAAATAATAAATCAAAATAAAAAAACTACATCAAATCAATCAAAATAAACTAAATAAAAAATAAATAAACTACACTAAATCAACCTCAAAAAATCAATCAAACAAAAATCCAATGAAATAAAATACAAATGAACCTCAACATCAATCCCACAAAATAAACTAACTAAAAAAACCTACGTACGATCAAATAACAATTAAAGTCAAATAAACATAAAATCAAATAGAAAGTCAAATCAAAATCACCTAATAACGTAAACCTAACATGAAAAATTAAAACAAAATCAAATCAATAAAACAAATTACAATAAATAAAAAACTTAAAATTTGAAAAAACAACAAAAATCCAAATACAATCAAACAAAAATAAAAAAATCAAATACAATAAACTCAAATCCAAACTCAAAAAAATAAATCAAAAACCAACTTAAACAACGAACTAAAAAAAATAAAATCCCAAAACAAAATAAATAAAGCAATAAAATAAATAACCCTCCACCAAAATACCATAAACCAAAAATAACTCGCAAAAACTCCCAACAACAAAAATAAAAAATCCATAAAAAAAAACAAAGACAAAATAAACTACAAATAAAAATAAAAATAAACTCAAATAAAAATCAAATCAAATCAAACAAATAAACTAACAAATAAACTCAATAAAAATAAACTGAAATAAAAAAATCATAAATAAAACTGAAAAACAAATAAACAAATCAACCAAAAATCCAATAAATCCCGAAAACAACCAATAAATAAACTAAACAATAAATAAATAAACAAAATAAAAAAATAAAAACTAAATGATAATAAAATAAAAATAGACTAAATAAAACAACAAAAACCAAATAACATCAATAAAACTCAAAAAACAAATCAATAAAAATGAAAAACTAAATTCAATAACTAAAATAACCCTTCACATCCATTAAATAATACATAAATCCAAGAATCCCAAAAATAACTCCAAACAATAAAAAAACAAAAATAAATGAACTAAATCAACAAAATAAAATAAATCAAAAATTAAATAAAAATAAATCAATAAAAAAATAACAATAAAGACATAAATAAAATAAAAAAATCAAAATAAATTAAATAACTAAAATAAAGTTAATCAATAAATACATGAAATAATAAACATAAAATAAAAACAATAAATAAAACAAATAAATAAGTAAATAAAAAATAAATACATAAATACCAAATGAATAAATAAAAAGTAATAAAAAATAAAATCAATACACAAATAAAATAAAGAAAAAGTAAATAAAATAAAATAACCCTACTAATAAATGAACTAACTCAATAACAATAAATCAACAAAAATTACCAAAGAAATCAATCCCTAACAAGAAATAATTCACAAATTTACTAAAAATAAAAATACATAAAATAAATAAAATCAAAATAACTCAAACCCTTTCCAAAAATAACAAATAATCCAAACTAAATCAATAAATAAGCCTAAATAAGTACTAAATTAAAAATAACAAATCAAATAAAAAAAGAAAAAAATAAATAAAAAAATCACAATAAATAAATAAAACAAAAATAAACCAAATCAAAATTAATAAAAAATAAGTAAATTAAAACTAAATAAAAAACTCCAAATTAAAAAATTAAAAATCCAAATCAAACTAAAAAACAAATAAATCAAAAATAAAGCACTACAATAAATAAAATCAAATAAACAACGTCAAAATCCAAAGCCAATACATAACATAAAAATTAAACCTAAAAATAAATAAACAAAATCAAAATAACAAATAATAAAAATAACTAACTCAACAAAATTAACCTAAATCAATAACTAAAAACTTACATAAAATAAAAATAAAATAAATAAATAAAAATGAATCCACAAAAATAAATAAACAAATAAATAGAAATAAACTAACTAAAAATAAATCAAATAAAATAAAGCTAAAATAAATAAAAATAAATAAAAGAAATAAAATAAATAAAAGTAAAATAAAATAACTAACAAATCAAAATAAATTAACTAAATTGAAAATGAATAAAAAATAACAACTAAATAACCAAAATAATAATAAATTAACAATAAAGCAATCACAAATAAACAATCAAAATAACTAAAAATAAACTAATAAATCAAAAAAAATAAATAATAAATAAAAACAAATAAAATACATTAAAACAAATAAACGAATAAAAATAAATAATAAAATAAATAAATAAATCAACTAAATAAATAAAAAATACAAATAAATAAACTAAATAAACAAATAAATAAATGAAAAATAAATTAAACATAAACAAATAAACCTAACAATAAACTAAAAATAAAATAAATAAAAATAAATCAGTAAACAAAAATACAATAAATCAATAACAAAAAATAAATAAATAATTAAAATTAAAAATTAACTAGAATAACCTACGAAATAAATAAATCAAAATACAATAAAAAGTAAATAAAAAATAAACCAAATAAATAACTAAAATAAATAAATAAAAATTAAATCAATCAACAAATAACAATAAAAAAGAAAAAAACTAAATAAATAATAAAATAAAGAAAGTAAATAAAATAAAACTAAATAAATAAATAAAATAACGTTAAATTAAAAATAAAAATTACAATAAAATAAATAAAAATAAAGAAATAAATGATAAAAATAAAATAAATGAAAAATACAAATAAATAAAACTAAATAAATAAAATAACATAATCAAATCAACAATAAATAAATACATAAAATAAATAATAAATAAAAAATTAAATAAAGTAAATAGAAAATAAAATAATAAAAAATAAAATAAACAAATAAATAAAAACTAAATTAAATAAAATAAATAAAATAAAAGAAAGAAAATAAAATACCATAAACAAATTAAATTAACAACAAAAATACAATAAATAAAAATAAACAAATAAAGTAAATAAAAACGAAAATAAAAAAATAAAAATAAACTAAACTAAAGATTAAATAAAGCAATAAAAATCAAAACTAAATTAAAAATTAAATAAAAATAAAACTAATAAAAATACATAAAATAAAATAAATAAAAATAAAAATAAATAAACAAAATAAATAAAAAAAAAATAACAGTAAATAAATAACAAATAAAAAGATTAAAGAAAAAAAATAAATTAACAAATAATAAATTAATTAAGAAAAACCTCGAAATAAATCAAAAAAAATAAACAAATCAATAACTGAAAAATAAAAATAAATAAGAACAAAAAAAAAATTAATAAATAAATACAACCTAAATAACAAAAATAAATAAAAATAAAAAATAACTAAACAAAAGAACCATAAATAACAAAAATAACAATTAAACTTAAAAACTAAATAAACAATCAAAAATAAAATACTAAAAATCAATTCAAAATAAACTAAACTCCCACCTCAATAACACATAAACAAAAATCCATCAAAATAAACAATAACAAAAATAAATAAAAATAACAAATAAAATTAAATGAATTAAATAAAAAATAAAAATAAAAACACTAAAAATAAAATAAATAAAAATAACTAAAACAAATAAATAAAACAATCAAATAAATCAAATAACTAAAAATAAACAATCAATGAACAATTAAATTAAATAAAAAACATATAAAAAATAAAAAAGAAGAATCAAAAACAATAAAAAACTAAATAAACTAAACTAGAATAAATAAGCTAAAAATAAATAAACAAATAAAAAAAATGAAATCAAAAAAACTAAACAAACAAAAATAAATAGAAATACAAATAAAAAGAAAATAAATAACCAAATAAATCAATAAACAACTTAAAAAAAAAAAATAAATAAATAAATAAAAATAAAATCGATAAAATAAATAAAATAAATCAAAGAAAAAAAAAAAAAATAAATAATTCAAAAATAAAAACTAAAAATTACAATAAATAAAATAAATAAAAAGAAATAAAATAAATCAACAATACAATCAAATAAATAAAATAAATCCTATCGATAAAATAACTAAACTAAATACAACTAACTAAATAATAAATAAAAAATTAAAGAAATAAATAAAAAATCAATCTAAATAAAAAACCATAAAGTTAAAAATAAAAATAAATTAAATCAATATAATCAAAAACAAATAAACTCCAAAAAATCAACAAATAAACCATTACCATTAAACCTAACAATTAAATACCAATAAAAATAAATAACATACCATCAACTAAATAAGACAATAAATCCAACTAAACATAAACTCAATTAAAACTCAAATGAAAAGTCAAGTAAAAAGAAATAAACTAAAATAAAAATAAATAAATTCAATAAAGAAATAACAATAAAACAAGTCAAAGTAAAACTCAACAATCAATAAAATAAAAATAAAAATCAATAAAAAAACTAAACAAAAATAAATTAATAAAAAAAACTAAATAAATAAATCAAAATAACTAAATAACATAAATAACCAACCAAAAAATGCAAATAAACTTCCCAAATAAAAAAATAATCCCCAAATAAAAATAATCGAATCAAAAATAAAGAAAGAAATGAACAAATAAAAAAATTACCAATCCGATAACAAAAATAAATAAAAATAACTAAAATCAATAACAATAAAACTCAAATTAACTCAATAAACAAATAAAATAAAAATAACAAAATACAAATAAACAAAAATAAAATAAAGTAAACTAAAAAGAAATACCTAAATAACATAAAACTAAACTAAATAAAATAAAATAAATAAAAAAAATAAATCAAGCAATAAAAATAAGTTAATAAAAAAAATAGATCAAATAAATAAAAATAAATCAAAAATAAAAATAAAGTAAAACAAAAAAACTAAATAAAAGACATAAAATAAACTAAATAACATAAACTAAAAAACAACAAATAGATAAACCTTCAACTAAAACTAAATCCAAATAAAATAAACTGAAATAAAATCCCTTAAAATCCAAATAACAAATTTAAATCCAAAATAAACTAAATCAATAAACAAAATAAATCAAATCAAATCAAAACAAATTCAATAAAATAAAATAAACAAATAAGAAATAAATAAATAAATAAACAAATTCAAAACCTAAAAAAATCAATAAAAAATAAAAATAAACAAATCGAAATAAAAATAAATAAATAAATAAACAAATCCAACATAAATAAAAATAAAAACCAAATAAATGAAAAATAAATAAAAATAATAAATAACAATAAAAAGAAATAAACTAAATTAACAATAAATAAATAAATCAATCAATCAAACAAAAATAAATCAAATAACAAGTAATCAATACCAATAAAATAACTAAAATAAATAAATAAATAAAAGAATCAATAAAATAAATAAACTCAAATAAAACTACTCACTCCAAATCAAAAATAAATAAAAAATAAATAAAATAAAACAAACAATAAAAATAAATAAAATAAATAAAGAAAATAAATAAATAAACAAATAAAATAAATAAATAAACAAAACTAAAGTAAATAAATCAAAAATAAAGAAACTAAATAAAAAAATAAATCAAAAATAACCGTAAATAAATAAATAAAAATAAATGAAATAAAAAATAAAAAGAAAATAAAACCTCAAATAAAAAACAAATAAATAAAAATGAACAAATAACGAAAAAATAAAAAAAATAAATAAAAACAAACAAACTAACTCAATAAAATAAATAATCAACAAAAAAGAAATTCAAATAAACTCAAAAATAAATAAATTACAATGAATAACAAAAAAATGAAAAACCTAAAAACAAACAAAATAAAAACCTCCAAAAAAATAATCAAAAATAAATAAATAACTAAAAACAAACAAATAATAAAAAATAACTAAATAAATAAATCAATAAATGACCAACAAAACTTGAAATAAACAAATTCAAAATAAATAAAATAAAAACAAATAAATGAACAAAAAATAAACTAGAAATAAAAAAGAAATGAAAATAAAAAGAAAGAATAAATAAAACCTTCAAATAAATAAAAAAAATAAATAAAATGAAAACTCAACAATAAATGAAATAAATAAACAAATAAAAAAATCAATAAATAAACTACAAATCCAAATACAAAATCAAATAAAATTAGTAACTCAAAAATAAAATAAATAAAAATTCAAATAAACACAAAATTTTTTTTTTCAACACAACAAAAAAAAACAATTTAAAAAAAAACAACTTAAGAAATAAACAAAATAAAAAATCAATAAATAAAAACCAATAAACAACTAAAAATAAAGCAAATAACCTAAAAAATAAATAAATAGAAAATAAAAATAAATAAACAAATAAAATAAACAAAAAAATAAAATAAATAAAATAAACAATTAAGTAAAATAAATGAAAACTAAATAAAACAGCATAAATAAAACAATAAAATAAAATAAAACTAAATCCATAATCACTAAAACAATAAAATGATACAAATCAACAAACTAAACAATAAATCCCAAATCAACAAATAAATAACAATCAATAACCATAACTCAAGTAAAATAATAAAGCAATTAAAAACAAATAAAAAACCTAAAATCAGAATGATCAAATAAATAAAAATGAAAAGAACATAAATAAAACAAATAGCTAAGTAAACTAAACCTAAGTAAATAAATCAAACAAACAAAAAACTAGGAATCAATCAAAATAAAATACAATAAAAATTGAAATAACTAAAAACAAATAAATAATAAAAGAATCAAGAATAAAACTAAACGTAAAACAATCAAACTAATTCGAAATCAAATCCAACTCGAAAAAATCAAATCAAACTAACAATAAATAAACAAATTCCCAATAAAACTACCAATAAATAAATAAATCCCAATCCAATCAAATCCAAACAAATAAAAATAAATATAAACCAAATAACTAACTAAAAACCATCAAAATAAAAAGCAAATAAATAAATAACCAAACTAAAACCTCCATAAATAAAAATTCCCCATACAAAATAAATAAAGAAATCAAAACTCAATACAAAACCAAACAAACCTCCAATAAAAATAATAAACCAAATAAAAATAACCAACTAAACCAAAATTCAATCAATACCATCCAATAAAAATTAATAAATCACCTCAAATAAAAAAACTAAATAAAAATAAATAAATCAAATCGAAAAATAAATAAATAAAAAAGAAAAACCAAAACAAATTAAAATAAAAATCAATAAAATCACTACAACAAAAAATAACAATAAATAAAATAAAAACAAAAAAAAAATAAAATAATCAACAAAATCAATAAAAACCAAATCCCAAACTAAAATTAACATCCAACTTCAAATTAAACCTCAAATAATACGAAATAAAATAAACAAATGAAAAACTTAACGAAAAATAACCTGAAAAAAGTAAATGAAACAAACTTTTAAAAATTTTAAATTTTTCAATTTAAATAAAATTTTATTTTATTTTTCATTTTTTAGAATTTTAATTTTTACTTTTTTATTTATTTTTACTTTTTTATTATTTTTATTTTTTTTTCAATTTTTTTCATTAATTTTTTGTTATTTTATTTATTTTCATTTATTTTCATTATTTTTATTTATTTATTTTTTTCAATGAATATTTATTTATTTAGTTTTTATTTATTTATTTTATTTCCATTTTTTTTTTATTTATTTTATTTGTTTTTATTTATCTATTAAATTTGTTTTTATGTATTTTATTAATTATTTATTTTTTGTTTATTTATTTTTCCTTTCTTTACATTTATTTTTTAATTTTTTTATTTCTTTATTTTTTACCTATTTTAATTCAATTCAATTTTTTTATTTAATTATTTTTTATTTATTATTATTTTTTTTTTAATCATATTCATTTAATTTTTAGTTTTAATGTTGTTTATTTTTTTATTTTTATTTTTTATTTTTTCTTACTTTTCTAGTTTAATTTATATTTTTGAATTTATTTATTTGTTTTTATATGTCTATTTATTTATTATTATTTATTTATTTATTGAAATTTTTTCTTTATTTATTTATTTTATTTTTATTTATCCTATTTTATTTTTATTTTATGTTTATTTCTATATATTAATTAATTTATTTTTCTTATTTCCTATTTATTATTTGATTTTTATTTAATTATTTTTTATTTTTATTTTATTTATTTAGTTTATTTTTTATTTTTTATTTTATTTATTGATTTATTTTTTGAATTTTTATTTGATTTTTTTTTTATTTTTTTTATTTAATTTTTTAATTTTTATTTTATTTTATTTGTTTCTATTTATTTTATTTTTATTTTTATTTATTTATTTTATTTTTATTATTTATTTAATTTTTATTTAGTTTATTTTATTTATTTTTTTTTTATTTATTTTTTTTAGATTTTTGTTTTTTTAATTTATTTTAATTTATATCTATTTATTTATTTTTTATTTATTATTTATATTTATTTTTTATTTGAATTTATTTAATTTTCTTTAATTTTATTTTATTTATTTATTTATTAATTTTTATCTTAATTTTTATTTATTTAGTTTAATTTATTTATTTTTTATTTATTTAGTTTTTATTTTTAATTTATTTTTTATTTATTTTAATTTATTTTTAGTTATTTATTTTATATTTTATTTATTTATTTTTCATTTTCTTTATTTAATTTATTATTTTTTTTATTAATTTTATTTATTTGTTTTTTAATTTTTCATTTATTTCCTTAATTTTTATTCATTTATTTTTATCTATTTATTTATTTTAATTTTTATTTTATTTATTTAATTTTTATTTTATTTTATTTATTTATTTTTATTTTTTTATTTACTTATTTTTTTATTTAATTTTTTTTATTTTATTTTTATTTTTCTTATTTTTCTTTTTTATTCTTTTTAGTTTTTTATGTATTTTTATTTTTATTTTTTTTTACTTATTTATTTTTATTTTTATTTATTTTATTTTTTACTTTTTTTTATTTATTTATT
The DNA here is from genome assembly GCF_015104395.2 of Macrobrachium nipponense. NCBI lineage: Eukaryota > Metazoa > Arthropoda > Malacostraca > Decapoda > Palaemonidae > Macrobrachium > Macrobrachium nipponense. The sequence goes on from NC_087207.1 coordinate 66,164,697, forward strand.
TTTATTTTATTTATTTCATTTTATTCATTTATTAGTTTTTATTTATTCATTTCTTTTATGTTTATTCATTTGTTTTTATTTATTTATTTTTTATATCTGTTTATTTTTTATTTATTTATCTATTTTTATTTTATCCTCTTTATTTTTTTTTATTTTTTTTTTATTTTTTTTTATTTATTATGTTTTATTTTTATTTTTTTATTTTCATTTATTTTTTTATTTATTGATTTATATAATTTTGTTTAATTATGTTTTACTCTTATTTATTTTTTTATTTAATTTATTTATTTTTTATTTTTATTTTTTATTTTTTTTTTATTTTTGATTTATTTTTTATTTAGGTTTATTAGTTTTTTATTTTTTATATTTAGTTGATTTTGTTTTTATTTATTTATTTATTTTATTTTATTTATATATTTTTATTTATTTACTTTTTTAATTTTTTTAAAATTTTTTTATTTTCCATTTATTTTACTGGATTTTTTTAATTTATAAGTTATTTATTTATTTATTTATTTTATTTATTTTGTTTTTTCATTATTTTATTTTTATCTAATTTATTTATTTTTTATTTTTATTTATTTATTTTTATTTTTTAATATTTATTTTTATTTTTTTTTATTTCTTTTTTATATTTTTTATTTATTCATGTTATTTTTTATTTATTTATTTATTTTTTATTTATTTATTTATTTATTATTGGATAACTGAATAGAACAAGAAAAAACAGCTAAATAAAAATAAATAATTTTCCAATATTGATTATTTTAACGGACTTTTTTCCTTTTTTTTTTCCATGACTGACTTCAATATTTCAAACAAAATCATTTGGAACAAACCGCATAAAACCGTAAACAAGTATATCAATTATTGCGCAAAATATTTAAGTCTTATTCAATGGTTGTTTTGCTAGTTTATTTGTACACAAAATCGCAATCATAAAAATCTCCTAAAAAGAAAAATAAAATGAAATAGAGACAAACAATAAAAGGATTTTTTTAAAATCATTGGAAATATAATTTAATTTTAAGTAACTGTTTTTTTTGAAATTTTCTAATCTTTTTTGATGACCTGTTTTTTTTCAAAAATTTTTTTTTTTTCAAAAATCCAATCAAATAATCGATTTAAAATTTTTCTTATGTTTTTGATGACATTACGAGATTTCTATTTGAAAAATAATTTTTTAAAAGATTTTAATTTTAATTTTTGTTTTTTTACAATATGTTTTGAGAGTTTGTTTCCTTATTTTTTGATGGATGTTTTTAAAATAGTTCTATCAAATTTGTGCAAAAATATTATGAGTATATTCCTTTTTATTTTGGCTATTTGTCAAAAAATGCATCAAAAATCAACATAAAAATTCGCTAAAAAAAAAAAGGGGGGGGGAGGGGGGGGGGGAACGGAATAAATACAGTATTTTAAGAATTTTCGCCCTTATTTCGATAACAGATTTTTATTTGAAAAATAATTTAATACAAATATGAAAAATGAATATAACATTAAAATTTAGACAAAGGCTAAAAACATTTATCAAAAAGCTGCCAAAAAAAATATTGTATATAAAATTCAAATAAAAGTTTTTAGTTTCATTTTGTGTCCTTTTTTATGCGATTTTCATAATTATTCATCAAAATAGGTTGAAAACTACCAAAAATTATAGTTTATAATTATTTTTTTTTTAAACCCTTCTTTTATGTTATATAGTGAAAAATATTGTATTTAAATTGAAAGATAAAAAAATCGTTTTGGGTAATTTTCGAAATGATTATGGAAACAAAAGTCAGAATTAAATCGAATGCAAAATTATCATAAATGTTGTATTTTTTTCCTCCTTTTTAGTGATTTTTGAAATTATTCTTGACACAAAAATCTTGCATCAAAAGGTGAAAATAAACTCTCAAAAATTGTGTACCACAATTGAAACTTTTTTTATATGTATGTGGTTTTTTAAAAGATTTTTGAAACAAAAATCAAAAAAAACAAACATCTAAAGGAGGACTAAAATGCGTAAATATTTCATTTGAATTTATATTTATTTTAAGCTTTTTCAGTAATTATATAGTTTAGCATTTTTTATGATGATTTTTGAAACAAAAGACAAAAACCTGAAAATATTGTGCAAAAACTGGAATATTTATTAAAACGTTTTATACTATATTTCTTGTCCCATTTTTAGGTGATTTTTATAATTATATTTGAAAAAAAATCAGTCATATAATAAAGTATACAATACCAAAAATTAAATAATCATTTTAACATGTAAATGAAATTCATCTTCTCTTTTGTGATGGAGATTTTTGCTTCAAAAATCATTTAGAAACTTGATACATTTTTTTTTATACATTTTTTGTTTGGGAGTTTTACCCTCTCTTTGGTGACTAATTTTTATTTCAAAAATCAATTAGAAAATCGCCTAAATTTTTAGTAGATTGATTAATGTAAAATGAAAAGTAATAAAAATATTTAAATTTTGCCACCCCTTACCTTTGGTGGCTGTTTTCTGTTTCAATTATTCATTATAAAAATTTTCTAAATAATAGTTCAAAAAATGAAACAGAGAAAAGCTCTAAAATAAGTAATTTTAAATGCAATATCATTGGGCTTATTGGCTCCCATTTTGGGAGTTTGGCCCGCTTATTGGTGACATAGTGAAAAATAGTTGTATTTAAAATTGAAAGATAAAAAATCGTTTTCTTCGCCCACCCACATTTTTCAGGTTATTCTATATTTATTTTTTAATACAAAATCGCCAAAATAAAGGAGGTAAAAACTCTCAAAAATATTATGCGTATCATGCAAAAATTTATATATTTGCTTAAATGATTCTGTTACTTTATGCCCGAATTTCAGGTGTTTTTTGAAATAATTTTCGAAATAAAAATCAGTCATAAAAAAATCAGGCAAAATATAAAAATATTAGATTCAAACTGCTTTTAATTTTAGTCAATTTTCTAAATGATTTTTGAAGCAAAAATCATCCATCACAAAGAGGAATGAATTTCAAATAGACATGTTAAAATAATTATTTAATTTTTGGATTGTACACTCATTTTTGTTTTTTGACTGATTCTTTTTTAAATATAATTATAAAAATCGCCCTAAAATTGGACAGAAATATAGCATAAAAAGTTTTTAAATATTCCAGTTTTTGCACAAT
>NC_087207.1:66168353-66180853 GCF_015104395.2 Macrobrachium nipponense
AAATTGAAGATAAAAAAATCGTTTTCTTCGCCCCACCCCATTTTTCAGGCTATTATTTTTATATTTTAATTTTTAACAAAAATCGCCAAAATCAAAGGAGGTAAAAACTCAAAAAATTATAGTATGCGTATCATGCAAAATTTATATATTTTCTTAAATGATTTCTGTTACAATTTATTGTCCCGAATTTCAGGTGTTTTTTGTTGTGAAATAATTTTCGAAATAAAAAATCAGTCATAAAAAATCAGGCAAAATATAAAAATATAGATTCAAACTGCTTTTCAATTTGAAGTTCATTGGTCCTAATTTTAGTCAATTTCTAAATGATTTTTGAAGCAAAAATAATCATCCATCACAAAGAGGAATGAATTTCAAATAGACATGTTAAAATAATTATTTAATTTTTGGATTGTACACTCATTTTTATGACTGATTTTTTTTTAATATAATTATAAAAATCGCCTAAAAATTGGACAAGAAATATAGCATAAAAAGTTTTAATAAATATTCAGTTTTTGCACAATATTTTTAGGTTTTTGTCTTTTTGTTTCAAAAATCATCATAAAAATGCTAAAAACAAATTGAACTGAAAAAAGCTTAAAATGGTTATATCAATTAAAGAAATATTGAACGCATTTTTAGTCTCCTTTAGATGTGTTATTTTGTGTCAAAAATCTTTTAAAAAAACGACATACATGTGAAAAAAGTTTCAATTTTAGTATACAATTTTTGAGTTTGTTTTCATCTTTTGACGCAAGGTTTTTGTGTCAAGAATCATTATAAAAATCACCTAAAAAAGAGGAAAAAAATAAGTTTATGATAATTTTGCATTCGATTTAATTCTGACTTCTGTTTCTATAATCATTTCGAAAATTACCTAAATCAGGACAATAAATATAAAATAAAAGAACGGTTTAAAAAAAAATAATTGTGAACTAAAGTTTTTGGGATTTTTTTTCATCCCATTTTGATAGACTAATTAATGAAAATCGCATAAAAAAGGAACAAAAAAATGAAACTTAAAAACCTTATTTGAATTATATACAATATTTTTTTTGGCAGCTTTTTGAGTAAGTTCTTTAGCTTTTTGTCTAAATTTTAATTTGTTGTATTCATTTTCATATTTGTATTAAATTATTTTTAAATAAAAATCAAAAATCAGTTTATCGAAATAAGGGCGAAAATTCTTAAAATACTGAATTTATTCCGTTTCCCCCCCCACCCCTTAGTTTTCTTTTTTTTTTAGCGTATTGTTTCTTGATATTGAATTTTTGAATAAAAAAATAGCCAAATAAAAAAGAAAAATATACCTAATAATATTTTGCACAAATTTATAGACGTATTTTTAAAAAACATTTTAACGTTTCTATTTCTAGGCGATTTTTAAATATTTTTGAAATAAAAAATTAGCCATTATAAAAAAGAGGGGAAAAGCTATCAAAGTTAGTATATTCAAATAAATTTTTTAATAGAAATTAATTTTAGATACTTATTTTAGCCAATTTTCTGAATTATTTTATAAACAAAAATCATCCATCAAAAATAGGAACAAACTCTCAACCATATTAAAATACTTTTTTAAAAATTATTTTTAAATAGAAATTTGTCATCAAAAAACAAAAAAAAAATTTTAACGATTTTTGAGTGAATTTTTAATCCAAAATGCAGAAACTTTTTTGAATCAAAAAGGATGAGAAAATTTTTTCAAAAAATGGCGTAAAAACTAAAATTGAAATATATTTAAATTATTAAAAAAATCTTTAGTGGTTTCTCTATTTCAATTTTATTTTTTAGGTGGATTTTTATGGATGAGTTTTGAAAACAAAAAAACTTTGCCAAAAAAACCACTTATGAATGAGACTCTCAAATAGTTTCCGTGCAATTATCGATAAAATATTGTAAACCTAGTTTTAGGCGATTTCCAAATTGATTTTTTGAAAAAATAGTCAGCCATTTAAAAAATTAAGGAAAACATTTACTAAAAATATCATATAGGAAAATTCCTTTATTTAAATTTAGCTGTTCTTCTTTGTTAACATTAATGAAAAAATCAAAATAAAAATAAATAAATTAAATAATAAATAAAATAAAAATAAATAAAAAATAAAAATAAATCTAAAAATAAAAAAAAAAAAAAATGAAAGTTAAATAAAAAATGAAAAGTAAAAAAAATAAAATAAATAAATAAAATCTAAAAATAAATAAAAATAAATAAAGAAATGAATAAAATAGAAATAAATAAAAATAAAAAAATAGAATAAAAAAAAATACATAAAAAAATAACAAAGTTTAAAAAAAAAAAAAATAAATAAATAAAAATAAACAAACTAAATTAAAAGAAAAAAAAGGATAAATCCAAAATAAATAAATCAAAATAACAAATATAAAGCAAAAAAAACTAACAAAAAAAAATTAAAGAAAACAAAAAAAAATAAAAAAAAAAAATAAATAAATAAATAAATATAAATAAATAAAAAATAAAAATAGTAAAAAAAATAAAAATAAATAAAAAAATAAATTTAAAAAATAAATAAAAAATAAAAATAAATAATGTAAATAAAAAAAGTAAATAAAAAAATAAAAATAAAAAAAAAAATAAAAAATTGAAATAATAAAAAAAAAAAAACAAAATAAAAAAAAAATAAAAATTTCTGAATAAAAATAAAAAAAATAAAAACCTAAAACTAAAAAAAAAATAAAAATAAATAAAAATAAATAAAATAAGATAAAAAATAAAAATAAATAAAAATAAATAAAAGGAAATAAATAAATAAAAATAAAAATAAATGAAATAGAAATAAAATAAATAAATAAAATAAATCAATAAACTAAAAATAACAAAAATAAAAAAATAAAAATAAAGAAATAAAAATAAAATAAATAAAAATGAAAATAAAAATAAAAATAAATAAAAATAGATAACAATAAATAAAGATTTTAAATTTACAAATTTAAAATTTAAAAATTTAAATATGTCAAAATTAAATTTTTTAAATAAATAAAAGTAAAATTTTAAATTAATTTAATTTAATAAAATTTAAATTAAAAAAATTAGGATAATCAAATAGATTTAAAATTTAATTTAAATTTTAAGAAAAATAAAAATTTAAATTAAATTTTTAATTTACAAATAAAAAAAATTTAAAGTTAAAATTATTTAAATTTAAATTTAAATTAATAAAAAAATTTAAATTTAAATTTAAATTTTAAAAATTTAAATTTAAGTTTAAAAATAAATGAATTAAAATTTTTAAATAATTTAAAATTTTATTTAAAAAATTAAAGAAAAAAAATTAAACAAATTAATGAAAATAAAAAAGGAATTTAAATAAAAAAAATAACTTTAAATTAAAAATTTAAATTTAAATTACATAAAATTTTTTAGATTTATTTTTTTTTAAAATTTAAATATGAAAAAATTTTTTAATTTGATTAAAAAATTTTTAAATTAAATAAAAATAAAGAATAAAATATAAATTAAATAAATAAAAATAGTAATTTTTATTTAAATTTAAATAAAAAATATTAAATAAATTAATATAAATAAATAAAAATATATAGGGATTTAAATTTTAAAAAAAAATTTTAAATAATGAATTGAAATTAAATTTAAATAAATTTTGAATAAATTTAAAAAAAATTAAATTTTTAAATAATAGCAAAAATTTAATTTTATAAAATATAAATAAATAAACAATTTAAATAACATAAAAGAATTATTTTAAATTTAAATTTAATTTATTTAAATTTAAATTTTATTTAAAAAATTAATAAATAAATAAAAATAAATAAATAAAAAATAAATAAATAAACGTAAATTTAAATTTTTAAATAAATTTTAAGATTTAAAATTTAAATTAAATAAATAAAAAGAAATTAAATTTAAATTTTTCTTAATTAAAAATTAAATTTTTTAAATTAAAAATAAATAAAAATAATAAATAAAAAATATATAAATAAAGAAAATTAAAACAATAAAAAATAAATAAATTGAAAATAAAAATAATGAATAAATTTCAATCAAAAATAAATGAATAATAAAATAAATAAATAAAAATAAATAAATATAAATAAATAAAATAAATAAATAAATAATAAAAATAAATAAATAAAAAAATAAAACTAAATAAAAATAAAATAAATAAATAAAATAAAAAAAAATAAAAATAAAATAAAAAAAATAAATAATAAAAAATAAATAAATAAATAAAAATAAATAAATAAAATAAAATAAAAATAAATATAATAAATAAATAAATAAAAGTAAAATAAAGAAATAAAAAGTTAAAAATAAATAAACTAAAAATAAAGGAAAATAAAATAAATAAAATAAAATACAAATTAAAACAACAGAATAAAAACCAAATAAAAACAAATAAAACTAAATAAATAAATAAATAAAACTAAATAAAAAAAAGAAAATAAAGAAAAAGAGAATTAAAAAAAAGAAAAATAAATTTAATTTAATTTTTTTTAAAAATTGAAAGTTTTTTTTAAACAACATTTAAAGTTAAATTTATTTAGAAAAATTAAAGAAATTTTTCTTAAATTAATTTTGTAAATTAAAAAAAATTTAAAAATTTTTAAAATAATAAAAATAGATAAAATTAAATTAAAAAAAATTTAAAATAAAAATAAAAGAAAAATAACATGAAAAAAGATTTAGAAAGAAATTTAAAAAGGAAAGTTAAATAGAGAAAATTAACAAATTTTGAAATAAAGAATAAAGAAATTAAAAAATTTTTTAAAGAAAGAAAATTAAAAGATGGGAAAAAATAAAAATAAAAGGAGGAAAGAAATAATAAAAATAAATAAAAGAAAAATTAAAGAAAAGAAAAAATAAATTTAAAGAAAAAAAATAAATAAATAAATAAAAGAAAAAAAGTAAATTTCAAAAATTTAAATTAAATAAAGTAAAATAAACAAAATTTAAAAATAAATAAAACTAAAAATAAAAAGGATATTTTTTTAAAGAAAAAAAAAAAATTAAATGAATAGAAATTTAATAAATTAAATAAAAATAAATAAATAAAAAATAAAAAATAAAATAAATAAATAAAAGTTAAATTTTAAATAATAGATTTTTTTAAAATAATAAATAATATAAAAATAAATAAATAAATAAATAAAAATAAATAAATAAAATAAAAAAAAATAAATACATTTAAAAAAAAATAAAAAAAATAAATAAATAATAAAATAATTAAAATAAATAAATAAAAAATAAAATAAATAAATAGGGAAAATAAATTAAAAATAAAATAAATAAAAATAATAAAAATCAATTTAAATTAAAAATAAATAAATAAATAAATAAAAACTAAATAAAATTTAAATAACTAAAATAAATAAAAAATAAAGAATAAATAACTAAAAATTTAAATAAAAACCCAACTAAATAAAAATAATAATAAATAAAAAGAAATAATTAGGAAAAATAAATTAAATAATAAATAAAAATGAATTTAATAAATTAAAAAATGTAAAAAAAAAAAAAAAATAAAAATAAATGTAATAAATAAAAATCAAAATATATAAATAAATAAAAATAAATAAAGTAAATTATTTATTTATTTATGTAAATTTTTAAATTTATTTTTTATTTATTAATTTTATTATTTGAAAAATTTAATTTTTGAAATTGTAAATAATTTATTTTATTTATTGAAATTTTTATGTAAAAAATTTATTTGAATTGAATGTGTCAAAAAAAGGGTGAAGGTTAAAGGTTGTATTTATTCATTAAAGTTAAAAAAATTTTTATAGTTAAAAAAAATTTTATGTAAATGTTGAAAATTAAAATTAGTTGTTTAAATCTTTATTTATATTTATCTGAAAATTTTTTGTAAAAAAAAATTTATTTGAAAATGTTTAAAAAGTTTAAATAAAATTAAAAAAAAAATTTTTTAAATAAATAAAAATGTGAAATTTTTAAAGTTAAAAATTGAAGGGTGACTAAATATTGTAAATTGTAAAAATTTTTTAAATTAAATTTAATTTAAAAATTATTTTTTATTTATTTTTATTTATTTTTTTATTTATTTATTATTTTTATTTTATTTATTTGTAAATGTAAATTGTTTAAAAAAGATTCAAAGTTTAAATTGAAATGTAAAAGGTAAAAAAAAAATGTTTAAATTTAAATTTATTTTTAGTTATTTTTATTGAAATCCAATTTTGTAAGTTAAATGTTGTAAAAATTAAATGTTTTTAAATTTTAAATAAAAATGTAAATTAAATTTTTAAATTTTAAAAAAATTTAAATTTTAAATTAAATTTAAAAAAAATCTTTAAAATTTGAAATAAAATTTAAATTTTAAATTTATTTAGTTTTATTTATTTATTTATTTCATTAATTAATAATTTAAAAATTTATTTTTTATTTCAAATTTAAAATTTAAATTTAAAAATTAAAAATTTAAATTTTAAATTGAAATTAAAAATTTTTATTATTTTTATTATTTATTTTATTTATTTATTTATTCGAATTAAATTTAAATTTAATGTTAAAATTTAAAATTTAAATTTAAATTTAAATTTAAAATTAAATTTAAATAAATTAAAAATATTTAAATTTAAATTTAAATTTTTAAATTTTTTTTTTAAATTTAAAATTTAAAATTAAAATTTAAATAAAATTTATTTAAAAAATTTTTATTTATTATTTGTTAATTTAAAATTAAATTTAAATTTGTTTTAATTAAAAATCTTTTAAAATGTTTATTTTGATTAAATTTAAAATTTTAAAAAAATTTAAATTTAAAATCAAAAAATTAAATTTTTAAAAATTAAATTTTTTTAAATTTTAAATTTTAAAAATTTAAATGTAAAATTTTAATTTAAAAAAATTTAAATTGTTAAATTAAATTTTTTAAAAAAATTTAAATTCTTTTAAATTAAAATTTAAATTAAAAATTTAAATTTTAAATGTATTAATTTTTATTGAAAATTGAAATTTTAAAAATTTAAATTAAATTTTTTAAAAATTTTTTGTAAATTTGTTTAAGTTTTTTTTAAAATAAAAATAAAAATAAATAAAAATCAAAAAAATGAAAAATAAAAAATTAATAAATAAAAAATAAAATAAAAATAAAAAATAAATAAACTGAAATAAAAATCAATAAATAAATAAAATAAATAAAGAACTAAAAAAATCAAATAAAAATAAACAAAAAATAAATAAATAAAAATAAATAACAATAAAAATAAATAAAAAAAAAATAAATAAAAATAAAAAAATTAAAAATAAAAATAAATAAATAAAAATAAAATAAAATAAAAATAAATCAAATAAAAATAAATTAAAAATAAAGTAAAAATAAATTAAAAAAAGAAATAAATAAAATAATCAAAAATAAATAAATAAATAAATAAAAAATAAATAAAAAAATAAAAATAACAAATAAAATAAATAAAATAAAAATAAATAAAAATAAATAAAAAACAAATGGTAAATAAATCAAAATAAAATAAAAAATAAAAAAATAAATAAAAAAAAAAAAAAATAAAAAAAAATAAAAATAAATAAAAATAAAAATAAATAAATAAAAAATAAATAAATAAAAATAAATAAATAAAAATAAATAAATAAAAAAAATAAATAAATAAATAAAAATAAATAAATAAATAAAAATAAATAAAAATTAAAATAAAATAAAAAATAAAAAATAAAAATAAAATAAAAATAAACATGAAATAAAAAAAAATAAAAAAAAATAAAGAAATAAAAATAAAAAAAAAAATAAAATAAATAAAAAAAAAAAATAACATAAATAAAACTAAATAAAAATAAAAATAAATAAAAACTAAATAAATAAATAAATGAAAAATAAATAAAAATTGAAAATAATAAAAAATAAAAATAAATAAAATAAAAAAAAAAAAAAAATAAAAAAAAATAAATAAATAAAAAAAAAAATAAAAATAAATAAAAATAAAAATAAATAAATAAAAAAATAAAAATAAATAAATAAATAAAAAAAATAAATAAATAAAAAAAATTAAATAAAAATAAATAAAAATAAATAAAATAAATAAAAATAAATAAAAAAATAAATAAATAAAAATAAATAAAAATGAAAAAGATAAATAAAAAATCTTAAATAAAAATAAATAAAAATACAATAAATAAATAAAAATAAATAAATAAACTAAATAAATAAAAATAAAAATAAATAAATAAAAAATAAAGGATAAATAAAAAGAAATAAATAAATAAAAAAATAAAAATAAATAACTAAATTTGTAAATTTAAATTAACAAAATTAAATAAAAATAAAATAAATAAAAATAAATTAATAAAAATAAAGAAATTAAATTTAAAATTAAATAAATTTAAATAAAATTTAAATAAATAAAAAAAAATAAATTTAAATTACAGAAAAGAAATTAAAAAATTTTCTTAATTTAAAATCTAAATTTAATTTTGTAAAAATTAAATTTAAATTTATTTAAATTTTTATAAAATAAATAAAACAAAATTTATTAATTGTAAAAACTTTTTAAATTTAAATAAAAATTTAAATTTTAATTTAAAAATTTAAAAAATTTAAATTTTTAAATTTAAAAAAAATTTAAATTTAATTTGTAAATTGTTTTAAAAAAATTTAAATTTAAATAAAAATACATAAATTTAAATAAATTTAAAAATTTTAAATAAATAAAGATAAATTTAAAAATTTTTAAAATAAATAAAATAAAAATAAAAAAAACAGAAAATAAATTTTTAAATTTAAAAATTTAAATTTTTAAATTTAAAAATTTAAATTTAAATTTAAAATTTTAAATTAAATTAAAAATTTAGAAATATTTAGAAAAAATTAAATTTTAAAAATAAATAAATAAATAAAATAAATCAAATTTAAAAATAAACCGTTTAATATAAATTTTTCTTAAATTTTAAGTAAATTAAAAATTAAATCTAAATTTTTTAAAAAAAATAAATAAATTTTAAAAAAAAATTTAAATTTAAATTTTTAAATTTATTTTCTGAAATTAAAAAAAATTTTAAATTTAAAAATTAAATTAAATTTTTTTCTAAATAAATTTTAAAAATAAATAAATTAAATTAAAAATTAAATAATAAAATAAATAAAAACGTAAATTTTAAAATAAAGAAATCAATTAAATTTAAATTTTTAAAAATTTAAATTAAATTTTTTAAATAAATTTGATCTTTAAAAATTTTTTAAATTAAATTTAAAAATCTTTTTAAAAATTTTAAATTTTAAATTAAATTTAAATTTAAAATAAATTTAAATGTTAAATAAATAAAAAAAATAATTAAATTAAATAAAAATTTTTAAATTTAAATTTTTAAAATTTAAAAATAAATTTTTTAAAATTTACATTTTACAAAATTTAACTTTAATTAAAAAATTTAAAAATTTAAATAAATAAATTTTTTAAAATTAAATAAATAAAGAAATTAAAAATTTTAAAGAAAATTTAAATTAAATTTTTGATTATTTTTATTTCCTATTTATATATATGTTTATTTATTTATTTTATTTATTTTTATTGATTATTTATTTTTATTTTTTTATTTTTATTTCTTTATTTTATTTGTATTTTTATTTATTTATTTATTTTTATCTTATTTCATTTATTTTATTTATTATTATTTTTTATTTGTTTATCTTTTATTTATTTATTTATTTTATTTTTATTTATTTATTATTTATTTTTATTTATTCATTTTTGTTATATATTTATTGTTCTTTATTTATTTATTTTTATTTTATTTATTTATTTTATTTATTTTTATTTATTTTAATTTATTATTTTTATTTATTATTTTTGGTTTATTTTAATTTATTTATATATTTTCCCATTATTAATTTCTATTTGTTTTTGTTTATTTTTTATTTTTTATTTATTTTTATTTCTTTATTTAATTTATTTATTTCTTTTTATTTTATTGTTTTTATTTTTATTTATTTTAATTTTCTAGTTATTTATTGAATTATGATTTTTCATTTTTATTTATTTTATTTATTTTTTCTTTATTTGTTTTATTCTTATTTTTATTTATTCTTTTTGTTTAATTTTTAATTTTTATTTAGTTATTTTTTTTTTATTTTTATTTATTTATTATTACTTATTTTCTTTATTTGTTTGTTTATTTATTTTATTTATTTTTTTTTATTTATTTATTTTCTTTATTTATTTTTATTTGTAATTTATTACTTTTATTATTTATTTATTTTTTATTATTATTGACTGTTATTTTTATTTTTTAATTTATTTTATTTTATTTATTTATTTACTTATTTTTATTTATTTTATTTATGTAATTTTTATTTGTAAATTTTTAAATTTATTTATTGAAAAATTTAATTTTAATTTCTTTAAAAATTTGTTTATTTTTATCTATTTATTTAAATTTTTAATTTAAAAAATTTAAATTTAAATATTTTTAATTTAAAATAAATAAATTTTTATCTATTATTGTATTCATTTAAATTTAAAAACTTTAAAAATTTTTAAATTTAAATTTAAATTTAAAATTTATTTTTATATATGTAATTTAAATTTAAAAATGTAAATAATTTATTTTGTTATTTATTTGTCTAAATTTTTAAAAATTTAAATTAAATTTTTAAATTGTTTAATTTAAATTTAAAATTTTTAAATTTAAATTTAAATTTAAAATTTTAAATTTAAATTGTAAATTTAAAAATTAATTATTTATTTCTTTTAAATTTAATTTTAAAAAATTTAAATTTTAAATTAATAAAAATTTTAATTAAATTTTTAATTTAAAAAATTATTTTTTTTTTTATTTTTATTTATTTTTATTTTTATGTTTACTTAATTTAAAAAAAAAAAAATTTTTAATTTATTTGAAAATTTTAAATTAAAAATTTTAAATTTTTAATTTAATTTATTTTAAAAATTTAAATTTTAAATTTAAATGTAAAATTTTTAAATAAAAAATTCAAATTTAAAAAATTTAAATTTTTTTTAAATTTAAAAATTTAAATTAAATTTTTAATTTAAAAAGTTATTTAATTAAATTTTTAATTTAAAAATTTAAATTAAATTAAATTTTTAAAAATTAAAAAAATTATTTTTATTATTAATTTTAGTTTAAATTTCTTAAATAAAAATTTAAAAAAATTATTACTTTTAAAAAAAATTTAAATTAAAAATTTTTAAATTTATTTAGTTATTTATTTTTCTAAATTTAAATTTATTGTTAATTTAAAAATTTAATTGTATTTATTTATTTATATTTCATTTATTTCCTTTTAATTTATTTAATTTTTTTATTTTTATTCTATTATTTTTTATTTATTTATGGTATTTTATTTATTTATTTTATTTGATTTTTAATTTATGTATTTTTTTTTATTTATTTTTATTTATTTATTTATTTTATTTTACTTTTTTTGTTTATTTGTTTTTATTTATTTATTTATTGTTATTTATTTTTATTTTTATTTTATTTTTTTAATTTGTGATTTTATTTCTTTATTTATTTTCTATTTGTTTTATTTGTTTATTTTTATTAGTTTCATTTTTTATTTATTTGTTTTATTTAATTTTTATTTTATTTTTAATGTATTTTTTATTTTAATTTATTTTGTTTATTTATTTCTTTGTTATTGATTTTTATTTATTTATTTTGACTTTTAATTTGTTTATTTAAATTTATTTTTATTATTATTTTAATTTATTTTTATTTTATTTATTGTTTTATATTTGTTCTTATTTATTTAATTTTTATTTCTTTAAATTTGATTTATTTTTTATTGGATTATTTTTAATTTTAATTTTATTTTAGTTTAGTTATTTTATTTATTTTTATTTTTATTTATTTCTTTTTATTTATTTATTTTTATTTCTTTATTTTTCTTTAGTTCTTTAGTTTCCTTTTATTTTAAATAAATAAAAATAAAAAATAATAAATAAAAAAAATAAAAATAAATATAAAATAAAGAAAAAATTAAAAAATAAATAAATAAATAAAAATAACTTAAATTAAAAATTTTAAATTAAATTTCTTTAAAAATAAATCATTTAAATTAAATTAAATTTAATTTTTTTTTTAAAATTTAAATTTTTTTTTAAAAAAATAAATAAATAAAAAATAAAACAAATTAAATTAAAAAAAATTAAATAAATAAAAAATTTTGTAAATTTTAAATAAAAATAATAAATAAATAAAAAATAATAAAATAAATAAATAAAAATAAATAAATAAATAAAATAAAATAAATAAATAATAAAATAAAATAAATGGAATTTAAATTTAAATTTAATTTTTTTTAAAAAAAATTCTAAAAATGAATAAACTAAAAATTGTAAAAAAAATAAAAAAATAAATAAATATAAATAAATAAAAATACAAATTTAATTAAATAATAAAACTTTAAAAATTGTTAAATAAAAATAACGAAATTAAAATTAAATAAAACTAAATAAATAAAAATGTTTAAAAAATACATGTAAAAATAATCAATGAAAAAATGGGTAAAAATTGTAAATGTAAATGG
>NC_087207.1:66183353-66185573 GCF_015104395.2 Macrobrachium nipponense
TTCGATTGTTATTTATTTGGGTTTCTTTTATTTATTGTTTTTATTTGTATTTTTATTTATTATTTTTAATTTAGTTTTATTTTATTTATTTTTATTTTTATTTAATTTATTTTGTTTGTTTTTATTTTATTTATTTTTCTTTTTTTTTATTTATTTATTTTTTGATTTTTTTTTTATTTTTTTATTAGTTTAGTTTTTTGTTTATTTTTGGTTTATTTTTATTTTATTTGTTTTTTTTTGTTTATTTTATTTTTTTATTATTTATTTTGTTTATTTATTTCTACTTTGTTATTTTGTCTTTATTTATTTTTTATTTGTTTTATTTATTTGTTTATATTTATTTGTTTGGTTTTTTTTATTTTTATTTTTGTTTATTTTTAGGTTTTAATTTTTTATTTTTATTATTGTTTTTTTTATTATTTATTTTTGTTTATTTGTTTTATTTGTTTTTTTAATATTTGTTTTATTTTGTTATTTTATTTTTTGTTTTTCATTTATTTTTTTATTATTTGTTATTTCTTTATTTTTGTTTATTTTGTTATTTGTTTATTTATTATTTTTAATTTTTGTTTATTTATTTATTATTTATTTATTTATTTATTAAATTTTTATTTATTCCTTATTTTATTTTTTATTTATTGATTTATTTTTATTTTTATTTATTTCATTATTTATTTTTTATTTATTTACTTTTTATTTATTTAATTTTTATTTTATTTATTTTTATTTATATATTTTATTATTTGTTATCTTTTTATTTTATTGTTATTTTACTTAATTTATTTTATTTATTTAAATTTATTTATCTAAATTTTAATTTATTTTTATTAGTTAATTTTTATTAGTTCCCGTTTTATTTGTTATTTTTATGTATTTATTTTTATTATTTATTGTTTATTCAAATTTTTATTCCTTTATTATTTTTTTTAAGTTAAAATTGGGGATTAAAAAATTTCTTCCCTTTAAAAATTTTATTTTTATTTATTTATTCTTATTTTTTAAATTTTTATTCCCTTTGATTTATTATTGTGTAAAAATTAAATTCAAATAGGTTTTTAGTTTCAAAATTTTTGTCCTCTTTTAAATGCGCTTTTCATAAAAAAATTATTCGTTTTCACAAATGGGGTCAAAAACCCCAAAAATTTGGTTTAAAATAATTGATTTTTTTTAAACCTTCTTTTATGGTTAAATATAACGTGAAAAATATTGTCTTTAAAATTGAAAGATATAAAAATAGTTTGGGTAATTTCGAAATGATTATGGAAACAAAAATTAAAAGTACAGAAATTAAAATTCGAATGCAAAATTTATAACAAATTTTGTTATTTTTCCTACCTTTTTAGGCGTGATTTTTAAAATTATTTCTTGGACAAAAACAAAAAATCTTGCCATCAAAAGGTGAAAAATAAACTATCAAAAAATTGTGTTACCATAACTTGAAAAACTTTTTTTTATATGTATGTGGTTTTTAAAAAGATTTTTCGAAACAAAAATCCAAAACATATCTAAAGGAGGACTAAAATGCGATAAAATATTCATTTAAATTTTTAATTTATTTTAAGCCTTTTTGCAGTTTAAATTAATAAGTTCTAAGACATTTTATTTATGATTGATTTTTGAAGCAAAAGACAAAAAAAACCTGAAAATATTGTGCAAAAAACTGGCATATTTATTAAAACTTTTTATATACTAAATTTCTTGTCCATTTTTTAGGTGATGAATTATATTTGAAAAAAAAATCAGTCATAAAAATAAGTTATACAATCCAAAAAATTAAATAAAAATCATTTTTAACATGTCTATTTGAAAATTCATCTCTCTTTGTGATGGACGATTTTTGCTTCAAAAATCATATAGAAACTTGATACATTTTTTTTTATACATTTTTGTTTGGGGGAGTTTTACCCTTCTTTGGTGACTATTTTTATTTCAAAAATCAATTAGAAAATCGCCTAAATTTTAGTAGATTGATTAATGTAACATGAAAAGTAATAAAAAATATTTAATTTAAAAGCCACTTACTTGGTGGCTGTTTTCTGTTCAATTATTCATATAAAAATTTTCTAAATAATAGTTCAAAAATGAAAACAGAAAAGCTCTCTAAAAATAAGTAAGTTTAAATGCAATATCATTGGGCTTATTGGCTCCCTTTTTGGGAGTTGGCCTCTTATTTGGTGACATAGTGAAAAATATTGTATTTAAATTGAAGATAAAAAAATC
>NC_087207.1:66186073-66193573 GCF_015104395.2 Macrobrachium nipponense
CCGTCTCGATGTGTAACAGTATCAATGAAAGCAAATAAAAATGAATCTAGTACATCTTCTTCTCTATACTATATTACTTGTTCTTCTATTGTTTCGGTGTTCTTATTTCGTTCTATTGTTCTTACAGAGAATAAAGTGAATCCAGGATATGTATTTTGTATTATTGCAATGCTTGTACCTCTATTGTTGGTACTTTTTGGTAGGGGTAACAAGACTTTCGGACCAACCTTCATTTCAAAAATGAAATATCACCGAAATATTTACATAATTTTCTCATATATAAAAACCTACAGAAAATTGGCTTTCTATTTTCATCCGAATATCATTGCGTACGCAAGAGGGACCACCAGCCATCTATTTCTTTGTATCTATGGTGCCATCAGCCATTAATCTGAAGATTTTGCATATTTTCTCTATATTCTCTATAGCTACAGAGCTCACAGAATAATAGATCCGTATATTCACTTCCCTACGAGTATATCTCAGGAATCATCAGCCATATTATATTCATTTGTATCTAAGGGAAGTTCTGAAATCTCCCGAGACATTTACATAGAAAACGGCGTCTTCAGCGTAGAAAACGACGCCATGCAATAACAAGATTCACATCCTCATTTTAATCTGCATATATCTCCGGAACCATCAACCATCCATCAATTTGTACCGACGGTAAGATCAGCCGTTTACTTCAACATTTCGACGGTATCTCCTTGCACGGCTAACAGTCCCGTAGAATAATGGATGCACGTCAGTTGCTCGCCGCTCCAATGCGGAATGAACGCTAACACAGACAAATGGCGACCATTCGGTTTTATGGGGCTCTCTATGGCTACGTCCGCACGACGCTGCTACCGAGGCTACTGGCCGAAAGGGTTTTGTTTACATCATCGTTTAAGGAAGAGACATGTACAGTACTCTCTCTCTCTCTCTCTCTCTCTCTCTCTCTCTCTCTCTCTCTCTCTATATATGATATATATATATATATATATATATATATATATATATATATATATATATATATATATATATATATATGTTGCTACTTTCAAAATGCACATATCCCCTCTTTGACTGTATAAAATGTTATATGTAGAGTTTTGCAACATTTTTTCAGCTTCCTTAGCTAGTTAGAGTTGTAGGATGTTTAAAATATGTGTTCAGATTTCGCATAACATAATTCAAGAGTATATAACGTAGAATGTAAAGAAAGAGAGAGAGAGATTATCTATATCTGTTCGAAACTAGAATTTCAGATTTGATATTTCTTAAGAGTTATTTAGTATTATTTAGTGTTTTTGTGGAATCTGAACAAACATTGTACAAGAGTGTGTAATGGCGCCTAATTTTGTGAAGTAGTGTGAATTGGTGAATTTTTTGAAGAAAGAAGTTGGTATACGAAGGCAAAGTGTGTTATATTTTTATTAGTTGCAACTAATAACTAATAACTATTGGTTACAATGGTTTGAGTGAAAAGATTTACATTTTCACACATGGCAATTTTTTGTGTTTTGTGTTTGTTTCATTTGAAGTGCATTTATCCATTTTCTTATTGAAGTGTGTGTTTTTATTTTATATTCTGTGTGATTAATTCTTTTTACAATTTTGGTATTTTCCACATTTTTCTGTGTTTTCATTTACATTCACAATTTAATTAACTTAGTTATTTTCATTACTTAATCGTTGCACACTTAATTGAATTTAACACTTGTTTGTATGTATGGTGTTTTTTTACGTTGCATAGAACCAGTGGTTATTCAGCATCGGGACCAACGGCTTTACGTGACTTCCGAACCACGTCGAGAGTGAACTTCTATCACCAGAAATACACATCTCTCACTCTTCAATGGAATGGCCGAGAATCGAACCCGCGACCACCGAGGTGAGAAGCAAACACCAAATCAACCACGCCACTGAGGCGCTCAATTTAACACTTGTGAATTAATTTGCATTTACTTAGAATTCTTTTCAAGTTTCATTGTTGTTTAGCACTTGTGAATTAATTTCCAAATTTTAAATATTACCTAACACTTTTGAATTTCAGTTGAATTAATTTTCTTGAATTTTGTGATAAATTAATTTTCTATTTAATTTTACTTAATTGGTTCAAGAATTAATTAAACTTTACTTTGTTTTAAAGTAACAGCAATTTTCCCTGATATTGTGAATTTCACTTATAAATTTTGAGTTTAATAATAAATTTTTGTATTTTAAATTTTCATAAGTGTTTCTTTACACCGGTATTTATATATGACTATATTTATGTTAGGTAGAAACCTAAGAGTGGTAATTGATCTGTTTTCCTTCAATTTACTTGAAGTGACTTAGAACCAGGGAAGTGCTTAGACTTCTGAAATCAGGGAAATACTTAGACTTTTAAAGTTGTTGATGGAGTGATGCCCTTTGATTAATTTAATTATTTACAAGATTACCTCACACCTGTTTTGATGAAATCAGTCTGATTTTCTGCAATACTGGTAAGTTGTTAAGGGATCACTGTTGCCTTTAGAGTATTCAGTCGTTTAGTACCTGTGATGAGGGTTCAGGTGTCTGGCGTGTGAGGTAACAATTAATGATGGTAAGTGTAGTAACCAGATACTTGGCACTTCGTCACAATATATATACTATATATATATATATATGTGTGTGTGTGTGTGTGTGTCCCTGTGTGTATGCATATAGTGCTAGTTTTTGTATGAATGCATACTGCTTTTCCTTAACAATAAAATGACTCCGGAGAAAGGGAAGATAAAACACGGTCACATTTATCCTTAAAATACAAAATCAAGGATGACTCCGCTGTGCAGAATCGTCCACAGAATTAGCTGTTTGATACACTAACGCAATACCTAACCCAAAATAAGCATATTTCTTTGTGTGAACTGCCGTGAAAATACTCATGTCGTAGCCTCCAACGCGGTGAGGCGCAAAAGTGCCTTTGAAAAATTCTTGAAGTAAATATACAATTTTTACAAATACGCGTAAATGCAATATTTCGTTTTAAAGTTTTAAGAATACTGTACTGTGTTGTTTAGTCTGTTTTTGCTAAACTTTTTCTGCTGCCTTTAATATTACTGGGAAAGTGCTAAGTGCACAGACGTATATAGTACTGCTGCTGGGAGGAATGCAAACATAATAATCAGAGAGAGAGAGAGAGAGAGAGAGAGAGTGATTGTCTTTATTCTGTTTATTCACCCATCTTCAATGTGGGAGGTTTTTTTCTTATGACAACCACCAACACATTGTAAAAAGATACATGATTTTAATTTCAGCCTTGTACATACATACCTAAGCATGTGTACCCACTTGTAAATTACATGGAATTAAAGCGTCGAGTATTCTGTATGTTACACATTTTAAGATACAGATTACAGAACACAAGATTTAGGCGAAAATTACAACTTACACAGAAATTACAGTGTAATTAAACCACAACCCCCAATAACACAGTAGAAATTTACTCGTAATAAAAGCAATAATAGTGTAAGAGTAAAACATATAATTGGCGCAGAAATAATACAGCATATTATTATTCCTGATTTAAAATATTTAATTCACACAATAATTACAAGAAAAACATTGTTGCCAAAAATTAAATTATGTGGACGTAGCAAAATTTCAGCAAATGCAAAAAAGAAGAAAAAAAATAATAATAAAAATAAAAAACTATTTAAAAAACTATTCTAATTTAAACTGGAAAAATTATTACCGCAGATGTAAAGAATAATTCCCGTGAACAAAAAAATTTAATCTAGAGAGAAAATTAAATAAAAGTAACTATTATAGAATTTCGCTTACCTCCCAGTCATCGCATAATTACATCAAGAGATACTCATAACGCCTAAAAGTTCTACAGTTGTTCACCTGTGGATATTGGGAAGAAAATTCACCTGACAAAATACCTGTTGCTGATCGCTTCCCCCCCCCCCACCAGCGAAGAATCAAAGGAATTCATTTCTGGTGATTGGAAATTAACTTCTCGATATAATGTGGTTCGGATCCCACAATAAGTAGTAGGGGTCCCGTTGCTAAGAAACTGTAGTTGGTTATTGCCAGTAAAAAAAAAAACCCTAATTCTTGCCCAAAATGAAACATGTTTCCCTAGAAAGAATAAGAAAAAAAATTGTTGCTACACTGCTGCCTCTTCAATAGACTCGAATTAACCACAAATCAATTTTACATACATGACTGCTCACTAATCCTTGGGATCAGCCCTACAAAAGTTCTTATAGGTCAGTCCTATTGATTCCAAATGAATGCTAAATCTTACTATACTATAATGGGCGTTATGTCTGTCCATCCGTCTGTCATTCAATCACGGCCAAACGGCTGGTCCGATGGGCGTGAAACTTGGCAGGGTTATAATGGGGACCCCTACGACGGTTTATAATGGGGTTTCATCCTACCTATCCCCCCCTCCTCTGCAGGGGGTGGGGGTGAGAAGGGATTCCCTGAAACGGAGCTGGCTCTGCCCGTGAATCGGGGTTGGTTATGCCCGTAGACTTAGTTACTTTACGAATTCATCATACATATAATAGTTAAAAAAAACACTAGTGAGTCAATTATAGTAAGGATTGGTAAATTGCTAGTAACAATAATGATTAATAATAATAATAATCTTATGCTTCCTATACAGCGTAGGTCACCTCACAGATCGTGGCGATAAAACTTGAAAAAAAAAAAACCCCCCCAAAAAAAAAAAAAGGTTATTCTCATCAGCTAATGGATCAAACGATTCTCGTAATCGAAGGCAGCCATCAAAATTCCCTGGGATATGGGGAAGGTCAATATTTACTCCCGAGTGTCGGAAAGGTCAGCCCACGCACGACAGTTGTTTGTCTTCATGCGTCGTTAGGTTATAGGTTCTTCGACAATCTGTTAAACTCACTGACTATACTTAATCTCTCTCTCTCTCTCTTAGAATATTAATATTATGACTCCAAAAAAAAAAAGCACTGTTACTAGAAGACAAAAGGGGTTTTATTAGTGAAATTCTTGAAGTGATTACTGAGGGTGAGAAGCAGGTGATACACGTCTGGAAGAAACTCCATCATTTGCTTCTCTCTCTCTCTCTCTCTCTCTCTCTCTTACACACACACACACAAACACACTCAAATATTGCTTTGTCTGTAACTTCTGTTTACTCAGGGCAAATTAAACCAACTTAGGCCTACGTACCCTGCAGTTGATGCATCTATCCCCCCTAACCCTCCTCTCTCTCTCTCTCTCTCTCTCTCTCTCTCTCTCTCTCTCTCTCTCTCTCTTATACCAGCGAGGATCCCAACCAAAACAACAGCTTCAACAGTTTCCAAACACCTCGGGGCGATCATTATCTACGGGAAACCGAGTGTGTGTTCGCCACTCCCACAATGCATCACTCTCTCGCTGTGTCTTGCACGAACGCTGGCTGGCTCGTGTCCCAACGACCCACGGCTTCCCTTTGGACAAAGACCCGGGAAATCTTTAATAAACGAAGACGCATGGAATCCATTTTTACAAAGATACAGGGAGGCAACGCAAGGACTTTAGATTTTCATTTACATAGACACGTGAACTCTAGTCCCTCGGCAAAGACCCGCGAGTTTACTTTTGTTAGGCCTATGGATCGATGGACTTCCTTCAAAAAGTCCCAAGAATATCGCGCAAAAAGACCTACCGAACGACCTGTGGATTCCTCTTTACAATGATTCCCGAAGTCTTTACAAAAACCCTTGAATTCTCTTCACAAGGACTTTCCAATTCCTCCACATTCAACTTAAACAGTAGATTCCTTATACAGTCCCATAAATTTCTTCATAGAGGCTTCTGCATTCACGTCACAAGGACAAGTGTTTTTCGCTTACTCGGGGAGTAAGCCTACAAACTACTTTGTTGTTGATGTTGTTGTTGGGGGGTAGGAAAGGTCTATAGCAGAGCCTCAAAAGGTCTGAAAAAGGTGTTTCGCGTTGAATTAAAAATACAGGAATTGTAGGATAGGATATCTATGATTTATTTATTAGAATGAAAATGTAAAAAAATAAATAGTGTCCATGTTAAATAGTACAGAACAATTATTTCTACTAAAATATGGTGTATTTTATCTTTCGTTGGTGAAACAAGGCTCTATTTGACCATAGATTTTGGCACGTTTTAATTTACGTTAAAAGTTTATGAATATAATGTTTACAACTTATGCGTGAGAGGAAAATCTTGCACGCGTCCTGAGTAAGCTGGAGGTCGGATCACACCTTGTTCCCTTACACAATCCTTTCATTCTCTCTACAAAGACTGACGGAATCATTTTACAAAACCTCAGTATTCCTGTTTCAAAGACCTACTAATTATTTTTACAAAAATCTAGGCAGTCATTTTACTAAGACACTGAGATAATTTCATAAAGAAAAAAACTCACGAATTCCCTTCTATAAAGCCCATCGAATTTCCTTTGATTCCAATCGCAATGAAATCAAGAATATATCTGAATTCTTCTATTATTATTATTTTTTTTTAAGGACCAACTATTGCTTTTTCACACCGACCCAAAAACCAACGATAAAACTACGATTTTACGTTTACAGAAATTTGTGTATTCCTTTTACAGAAACCAAACCTCCTCTCATTTCTCTGGTTCGTGGATGTCCTTTACTGGACTGAGAGTTTTACAGAAAAAAAGACAACACAAAGAGCATAATGATCAAATGATTAAAAACCAGGGTAAATCAGCAAATTGGTAAAATATACACAAACGAATATTCGGCTACTTTTCCCGTGTCTCTCCTAAACCTCGAATGAATGAAGAGGAGAAACAAACAACGAAAAAAATGTGCGACAGAGACTACGATATTCGGTGAGCACGAGCGTTTACTCTGCAACAGGTGGGATCATATTGCTTAATCACGCACTGTGCACACTCCGAGTGGGAGCCTCGGTTTGTTCTTAAGAAAAAGAAGAAAAAGAATGCATATTCATTTCATTCTACAAGATAAGACTAATGAGAAGGATGAACCGATTATCATTATTAATTATTGTTGTTTGTTGTTGAAGATTAGAATATAGGATATAGGCCTAGGGGAAATTAACAGCATCGCGGTTGAAAGATGTAACGAGATAAACCTCGCAGTTGTATTATGAAACAGTTGTTGGAGACGGTAGGAAGTGGAAGAAAGAGAATATGAAAGGGCTCCAGCGAAAGGAATGAAAGAGGTTGCAGTTGTTGATGTTGTTCTTGTTGGGAGGGGGGGGTAGGAGAGGTCTCTGGAAGAGCCTAAAAAAGCCTGTAAAAGATGTTTAGCGTTGAGTTAAAGGCACAGGCATTTTAGGACAGGATATTTGTGATATATTCATTAGAATGAAAATGTAAAATAAATAAATAATGGGCATGTTAAAACAGCACAGAAAAATCATTTCTAATAAAAATATATCGTATTTATTTTAAAATTCGTTGGTGAAATAAGGACATTTTTGACCGCAAACTTCAACACATTTTATTTTACGTTAGAAGTTTGGAATATAATATTCAGAACT
>NC_087207.1:66196073-66213573 GCF_015104395.2 Macrobrachium nipponense
CACATATATGTATAACTGAATCACGAAAGTTTGGAACGTGATAAATGCATAAATAAAGGTAAAAGCCACGCAGGAAAGTGAAACAATGGAGTAGCTTCAAGATCTATCGACTCACGTCCTTTACTTAGCTACCTTTACATACACACACACACACACACACACACACACACACACACACACACATATATATATATATATATATATATATATATATATATATATAGTATATATATATATATGAACATAGTTACAGCCACGAAGGAAAATTGAAACACTAGAGATGTTATGTACTTTCGTCATATTACCAAGACGTGGTCACAGCAACCGAAGATACACAGAAGCAAGGGCCTATATCAATGGTGGGTACAAGTCATTCATAAGGGAATACAGAAAGGTCGGGAGGTTACAGAACGGTCAACAAATTAAAATCAAAGTATACTTATTGGTAACCCTCTTAATTCTATCTTTCAATTCCTTCTGGCACATAATATTATGTTTTATGACCGGGTCAAAAGAAACTAATCCTTGACTTACGTTAAAATAATTCACCCAGGTTATCTGAATCAAAACAGATTCTAACAAGGTCTTTGAAATAGTTTCGTTACAACGTGACAATATTTGGCTTTGCTCCAATGTATTCTGTGGGACTTTTCACTTAAATGGAAAAATAAAGCACTATTTGTCTGACCTGTTATTACTGAATAATTGTGTTGTTTTAATCTTGTCTTCAATTCTGTACTGGTCTGACCTGAGTAAAATAAATCATAATCCATGCATGGAATTTTGTATACAATATTGCTATCTTTTCGGGGGCTATTTTTTATAGGAGATGTCCCACAAATCTAATCCTGAAGGAGATGTCCCACAACTCTAACTTATTCCTGAAGATGTCATACAAATTTAACTTATTCCTGAAGGAGATGTCCCACAAACCTAAAATACTCCTGAAGGAGATGTTCCACAAATCTAACTTATTCCTGAAGGAGATGTCCCACAAACCTAAAATACTCCTGAAGGAGATGTTCCACAAATCTAACTTATTCCTGAAGGAGATTTCCCACAAATCTAACCTATTCCTGAAGGAGATGTCCCACAATTCCAGGTTATCCATAAACGCAACGCCCTACAATCCCATAAAAAAGAAGAAAAAAAAAACTTTCTGGAAAATTAAACAACCAGCCGACGCAACTCCACTCTCCTTTTTTCTACCGTACACATAAATACGCACGTATATACACACACACATACACATACACACCCACTCACACATACCTCTCGAGGCCAGTTGTGTTACCCAACAAACATGCGATCAATAAAACCCTCTCCATTTCCTTCTACACTCGAGTCTACTCCGTTACTCTCTCTCTGGATAAATTCCTTCTCTCAGCAACCAAGCCGTGATTAATCTTTGTCTCCTCCTCCTTTTCGTTATCTCCTCTCCTCTCCATCTCTTTTCATCTCTAACCTCTCTGAGCATTCTCTAGGTCTACTCTTTTGAGACTGATGCCTATAATTCCTCGACAGCTTTCTTTCTGCAACGTCAACTGTCAACTGTAAACTGTCACCTGCGTGTATCCATCTTTTTGGGAGGGGAGATTATTCCTATTGTCATGTTTTTTTCTCTTTTATTCTGACTTTCGAGTCATCCCAATTATCCTTTTAGAATTTCTCTCTGTTACATTTTAGGGCGTTTATTTCGTCATCTTCGCGTTCTATATCCATTACTACACCTGTCATGAACAATTATTATTATTATTATTATTTTAGAATTTAATCATAGCTCCTTAAAAGCCTTCAGTAATCTTGTATTATTGTTATTGTTATTGTTATTATTATTATTACTATTATTATTATTATTATAATATTAGAATTTGTTCATAGTTCCTTAAAAACATTCAGTGATTTGTCTTATCATTATTATTATCATTTTGCAGCTCTTAAAGACCACTCATGTGTACAAAAGTATAAATGCAAACCATTTAACAAGCTTCATTACCATTCGGATCTCATCCAATCCTCATAAAGTTTTTCTTTTATTTATTTTTTTTCGGTCCACGCATTACTTATACTGGTCTCCAAGTATGTCGTCTCTCTCTCTCTCTCTCTCTCTCTCTCTCTCTCTCTCTCTCTCTCTCTCTCTCTCCAACCTTAATTTATGTGGTTTCCATGGTACTAACTTTACTTCCCATTCGTTAATATATCTTATATTTTATCACTATTCTTCTTCATCTTGCTATTTTCCCCTTCTCTTCCTCATTGCCTCCCTCTCTCTCTTACTACAAACTCATCTCTGCTATCCTTTCTTCCCCCTCATCAAGCCTTATGAAACTTTCTCTCTCTCTCTCTCTCTCTCTCTCTCTCTCTCTCTCTCTCTCTCTCTCTCATATACCACATTCTTCTCTATGCTGGTCACGCCCTCCACTTATTTCAATCTCACCATTTCCTAATTCCTCATTGTCTCATGTGAAAATGTCTCTGCCCTTCTCCTTTGTCTCCTTCGCCTTTTGTTCTCGAGAAAGTGATCTGTAAGCCTCTCTCTCTCTCTGTCTCTGTCTCTCTGTGTGTGTGTGTCTCTCTCTCTCTCTCTCTCTTTAACGTACAACAATGGTTCGTATCAGATTTGTCAAGAGACTTTTTTCTTTTTATATTTTCCATCGCAGTAATTCATATTATCTTCATCACTCTCTCCTTATGGTCTAATTTTCCTTTGTATTGCTTACTCAAAAAGACACAAAAAACGTGAAGATATTTTTATAAAAGCTATTTACCCTTACTTTCACTGAGAATGAAATCTTAAACTCTGAATGTATATAATATTCAGCTCCCATCTTTCTATTTTTGTACAAGCGCTATTGCTCTTGGCGGTTAGAAAATACACTTTCCACTACACGATACATAATCGTTTTTATAAATTTTTATAAAAGCTATTATTCCTTATTTGCTTCGAGGTAGAATGAAAACTCCCTCATACTTTTTTTTTATTAATATTCTGTTACCATCCTGATAAAATTATATATACTCGTTTATACCGCTTCTTTTTTTAATAAAAGACAACCTCTCATTTTTAACTTTATTTCAATTGTTTTTATTAATAATTCTTCATAATTTCAGTAATATTTTCCACCATCCTTCAAAATTATACCCACTCGTTTTTATTATAGCCAATATTGCGCCTTCTTCAATATGGTGACTCTCAATTTCTTATATCTTTTATTTCAATTATACTTCTATTAATATTCTGTCGCTATCCTTCGGAATCATACCTACTCGTTTTTTTTTTATTAAAGCCAATATTGCTCATAATTTAATAAAATGACTATTTCTTTTTATTATTGTTCTATTAATGTTTTTTTTTTTCTAATATCATCTCCCGGGAAACAATTTCTGGATCTGCTGCTCTAAGCAGCATCAGCTGGTGCCGTCTTCCTTCCCTCGGCCAGGGAGCGAGAGTTAGGCCTATATCCTTCACTCCACTTGATTGGGATAATGACCTCAAGACACCTTCGGTTTGGCTCCTTAAACTCTCTCTCTCTCTCTCTCTCTCTCTCTCTCTCTCTCTCTCTCTCTCTCAGCTATTTGAAAAAGTTCGTCAATCTATCGCTAATTGGGGCAAGTCACTCATTTCGTAATGTATAATTTCTCTCTCTCTCTCTCTCTCACCTCCTCTTCATTCTCTCTCTCTCTCTCCTCTTCAGCACTTTGGGAAAAAAATGTTCGTTCAATCCTATCGCTAATTGGGGCAAGTCACTCATTTCGTAGTGTATAATTTTTTTTTTTCCAGCATTAAGCTACTTACCCCTAACAGGAAGCGGCTCCAGAGAGAGAGAGAGAGAGAGAGAGAGAGAGAGAGAGAGAGAGAGAGAGAGAGAGAGAGAGAGAGTATACTCCCAAAGCATCAGCCTTTCCATACGGCTACGCAGAAAGCTTAACGAATCACAAACTGCTGGAAAAAAGTAACACGTTTTTATCCTAGGAATTGAGACGTATCATTACCCGATAAATCCGCTCCCATACCCCCGCCCCCTTCCCCCCACTGACTTCAAACATTTATTAAGAAAAAACTAAAAAATAAAAAGGAAGTGCAGACACAACGACACAAGCCGCTTTCGTCGGAGAATCACTGGATTTACGGCCGAGGTTGAGATCCATAACAATTGCTAACTTACAGCGAGAGAGAGAGAGAGAGAGAGAGAGAGAGAGAGAGAGAGAGAGAGAGAGAGAGAGAGAGAGAGAGGAAACGCTTTTTGGCGAGCTTGCTAACGCGCATATGGTTGTAGAAGACGTCCATCTTCTTATTTTTCTTCTTATTTTTTGGAAGTCGTGAATATGTACTATATAAAAAAAAGTATATTCACATCACCCGTGCATCTGATGTCTAGAACCGTCCGTTACGACGCTTCTGATTGGCTGCTGATGAGCCAGTCACAGGGATGGAAACTCACACTCTCTCTCGAGTTTCACATAGGTAGGATGCAAGTTCCACCTCTCCTGAGGGATGTTTTTGTAAGACGTATCCCTCAGGAGAGTTGGAGCATACATCCTGCCTATGTGAACTCTCTCGATAGACTGAGAGTTTCCAGCCCTGTGATTGGCTTATCAACAGCCAATCACGAGCGTCGAAGGGACTGGCGTAGACATCAGATGCATTATTATTACGGGTATTTGATGAATTTATCAGCAAAGGGTCACAGTGGAGGAGGAGGAGGAGGAGGAGGAGGAGAGAGAGAGAGAGAGAGAGAGAGAGAGAGAGAGAGAGAGAGAGAGAGAGCAACCTTATAGAAGTCACAGGCTTCGTCGAGTTAGCATTACTGCTAATAATAGTAATGGCTACAACATCATTACCTTTGCTATGCTGTCAATACGGTTTTCAACATCTGTTACTTCATACTGGAGGTTAATTCACTTATACGCGACTACAGAAACATCTGCTTGTAATCACAAGATCAATACTCATGTTAAAACAGTCATATTCACAATTCACGTTCAGCTGATCACATTATGGCGTAATTCAAATGCACTTAACTGCCCAAAACCCGATGAGAGAGAGAGAGAGAGAGAGAGAGAGAGAGAGAGAGAGAGAGAGAGACCTTACCTTACCTTACAGACCTTACATCTTGTTCGGGTTGCCCCAGGTCCCTCAGTGTGAGGCACCTCTAATGTCTACCAGAGAGTTGCTAGTACATCTTCCGGTATATTTTGCATCTTCCAATCTTGGATGGTCTGGGATGCAGTTTAGATATTTGTCGAGCTTATTCTTAAACACATCTACGCTCACTCCTGATATATTCCTCAGATGAGCTGGCAACGCATTGAATAGACGCTGCATTATCGTTGATGGCTGTCGTAGTGGATTAATTGTCCTGTGTGCTTTCTTATTTTTTTCCTGTATAGTTTTTGGGCACTATTAATCTACCTCTGCTTGCTCTTTCTGATATTTTTAGTTCCATGATATTTTCTGCTATTCCTTCTATCTGTTTCCATGCCTGAATTATCATGTAGCGTTCTCTTCTCCTTTCTAGACTATATAATTTTAAGAATTGTAGTCTTTCCCAGTAGTCTAGGTCATTAACTTCTTCTATTCTAGCTGTAAAGGACCTTTGTACACTCTCTATTTGTGCAATATCCTTTTGATAGTGTGGGTACCATATCATATTGCAATATTCAAGTGGACTACGCAAACATATGTTTTTAGAAAGCATAATCAATGTGTTCAGCTTTTCTTGTTGTTTGAAGTGCCCGCAACAACAACGATTCCCATTTTTGCTTTACCATTTTGGGCCAACAGAGTTGCTATTTGATCATTGCATAACATGTTCCTATTCATCATCACACCAAGGTCTTTAACTGCTTCCTTATTTGTGATGGTCTCATTATTAGGTCCCTTTATGCATATAGCTTTCTTTCTCTGTCTCCATAATTTATTGATTCAAATTTATCAGAGTTAAATACATCCTATTTACCTCTGCCCAATCATATACTTTGTTAAGGTCTCTTTGTAGAGCGTTCCTATCTTCATCACAAGTAATTTCTCTACTTATTGTTCTTGTGTCATCTGCGAAACTACTCACTACCGAATCCTTCACATTATTGTCTATGTCTTCAATCATAATAACAACAGTATTGCAGCTAACAACCGTACCTTGCGGCACACCGGATATTACCTTGACTTCATCCGATTTCTCGTCGTTTGCAATACCTATCTGTTTTCTGTTGTGTAAAAATTCTTTTAACCATCTTCCTACTTTATCCACGATATTGTGTTTTCTAATTTTCTTCGCTAATATATTATGGTCTACTTTATCAAAAGCTTTTGCAAAGTCTAAATAAACACATCTGTTTCATTTCCGCTTTTCATATTTTTGAATATGGTTCTCACGGTGGACTAACAGTTGGGTTTGTGTACTTTTTCCGGGTACGAAACCATGTTGTCCTTTATTAAACAAATTATTTTTTATTAAATGTTTCATAATATTTTTCTTCATTACCCTTTCATACACTTTCATAATATGTGATGTTAGACTCCACAGGCCATATAATTACTTGCCTCTAGTCTTGATCCACTTTTGAAAGTAGGGGTAATATATGCTAATTTGTGCTCATCATAAATCTTGCCTGTATCTACACTTTGTCTTAATAATATTGCAAGTGGCTTTGCGATAGAAATGAACTACTTTCTTTAACAAAATAGCAGGAATTCCATCAGGCCCAATGCAGCAGCTCCATTTTTAATTTCATTAATAGCCTGCACAATATCAGCTTCATTAAATATCTATGTCAGCTAAATATTCACTATTTTCATCCCTTACTTCTATATCATTATCTTGTCATTATCTTATTCTAGGGGTGAATTCTCTCTTTATATCGTTCTGCCAGTGTTTTTGCAAATTTCCTTTTTTTCATTCGTTAATCTCCCTTCAATTCTCAGAGGGCCTATTTCTATTCTTCTTTTTATTCATCTTCTTCGCATATGAGTATAATAGTTGGGTTTTGCTTGATATTTAATAGGGTTTTTTCTTCCAAGTCCCGTTTTATTCATTTTCTTTTGATTGTATAATCTTTTGTTCTGCATTTTCTATCTTACTTTTTAGTTTATTCTATTAACTTTCCATGCATTTTTTTCTTTTGCAAGACCTTTTTTCCACTTTCTGATTTTCTGAAAAACATCCTTCTGTCTCTTGGTATGCCATGAATGAGTTTTTAGCTTTTCTTCTTCGGTATATATTCTTTTTTCCCACTATTTTCTTCCAAATTATTTTATATAATATCTCCGTATTTACCCTTATGTCATCACTTACGAAAATGTTATCCCAATCTTTGTTTAATTCTTCATTAATTTCTGACCATTTTATATTTTTACTGTAGAAGTTGTATTTTCCATATCCTTCCCACTTTTTCATTTTTCTGCTTTATCTCTATTTTTCACTTGCTTTGGAATGAACTGTTAATTCTATGACATTATGGTCTGAAATATTCGCATTATAAACTATTATTTCTTTAACATAATTTATCTCGTTCACAAATACTAGGTCTAAAGTATTTTCCTTTCTTGTTGGCAGGTGATTTATTTGTTGAATGTTGTATTCTAGTAGCATATCTAATAGCTTTTCAAATTGCCTCTTATCTTCTGCACTACTATTACTCTCTTTTTTATATGTATAAGTACAACCACAATCTCCTATTCGTTCTTTCCATTCTACGAAAGGAAAGTTGAAGTCACCAGATAGGAGAATAGTCCAGTCCTTGATGATTTCTACATATATCATCCAATTTTTCAATTATTAAGTCAAACTCTTTAGTATTAGGAGGTCTATATATTACTATGTTCATCAATTTTTCAGTGGATTCAAATTCTACCGCTATTAGTTCACATTCTGATTTACTATATTTCTCATATATTTTTCCTTGTTTTTTGTCTTTTCCCATATATTGCGGTTCCCCTTGATTCCATTTTTCTATCTGATCTATAAGTTTGGAACCCTTTTATTTGATCATCATTCCCAGTCTCTTGGGGAATACAGGTTTCACTTATATTCATTATAATCATTTTCTTTTCATTTTGGGTTAGTTCTTCTAAGTACTCTATTTTTTCTTTTTGAGTTACTCGTAACTAAACCCTGCGGCATTCATCACTATGATGGTTTGCGTGTTTCCCCCCCCCCTTTTCTCCTTCATTTAATACTGGTAGTAATAAGGATTTTGCCCATGGTCTCTTTCCTGGTTCCTGGTATGTTGTTCTTTTTTTTTCATTTTCCAGAAATTCTGACATTAAAAATCCAACTTTTCCATAATATTTGATCTTCCTTCATCAAATATTCATTTTGGTGTCTGAATCTGCAATTTTCTCCGTTTCTGCAATATCCTCTTGCATAATAAATACAGTTATTATCTCTTGGGTATTATTTCGGAGCTGATGCTTTGAAATTTTTTGCTGACACCTCTGCTATCTCATTGGTGGTTTGCTATTCTCTTTTACCTGATATTCTTGATTTCTCTCTTTATTTGTTTCTTTCTTATTTTGGATTTTATTACTTGGTTGGTTATTTATTTGATTATGATTCATGGCTTACAGGGTGCATATATTTGCATTTTTTGTCGAACTTACATCCTTTTTTCCTTCTTTTAGGTTTTGACATATTTTTGGATGCAGATCTCTGCAATCATCCCCATATCCATCTAAGTATGCACATTTACCATATATTTCATAGTTTTGACATATCTTAGGATGTTTGTAGTACATCTTTCTCCAAATCTGCAAATTCCTCTTTTCAAAAGGTTGCAGATTTTGTCTTTCTTGTCTATTGTTTTTTTTTTCCTTTTTTTTTTTTTTTTTTTCCTCTTTTTCCCGTCATTGTATAAGATCTGGTAGAGCCTCTTCGGATTTGCTTTTCTGTTGTTCATATCGAATAATTTATTTCTTCGTATGGTATGCTGCTTTATTGCCTCATATTGTAGTATCAATGAGTATCTCTGCATCCATACTTTTATCTTGTTCTTTGTTTTCCTTATTTTTTTTCTGTCATTTCATTTTTGTTTACTTCTCTTCCGTTTTTCCTCTTCTTCTTTTTCTTCTTCTTCTTCCTCTCCTCTTCTTCTTCATCCTCAACTATTTGTACATTCAATCTTGATTTAATAACATTGTCTATCCATTGATAGACATGTTGAACAAAAAATTCTTGTATCTTTTCTCAAATCTTGTATTACCTCAGCACACTGTGGATGGGTCGGAATGTTGCAAATGCAGCACATTTTCTGATTAGGTTTTGTGGATTGACTATGCTATAACCACCACCTTACACAGTTTTGCATGCTTTTTGGCATTCTTTTTCCTAATGCAATCAATTAGGATATTCACAAGATTCATTTTCCTTATTCATTTTCTTTGTCGGAATATGTTGGTTTATGTATATTTTCTTTATGAGTCTCTTGACCACTTGGATTTTATTTGGAACTTCTTCAATTATTTTCAAGATGTTTCATTAGATTTGTTCCAGTTTGAAGGATTATATCCTTCTAATATATCTATGAATGCTTTTGTATCTTTTTGGTTAGGACTGTTGCTGATTATTTCATAGATGAGAAATGCCAGTTCCCTTCCTGCTACCTCATCGTATTGCGAATCTGCTAAACACGCCAAATTACGCCACCTCTTCCCGCAGTTGGAACTTACTGCCATCTTGTTCTGATTTATAGTATTACACTTTTGATAAACTAACTTAGAAGACGCTTTTATCCTACTATTTTCACACTAATCTTATCACCGATAGTTTCACGAACACTTCTAGATATTTCTCAAATTCTAGTCGTATGTTAAACTTGTGATATCTGTTGATTAATCTGACTTCACGCGGGTACGTCTCACCAAGCAAGATGGCTACTTACTTAGAGACAGAGAGAGAGAGAAGCAGGCTTTTCTGAAATACCTCAGAGGGAGGCTTTTTCTGAAAGTGAGAGAGAGGAGCAGAGGCTTTTTTTGTTTTTTTGAGAGAGAGAGAGAGAG
This sequence comes from Macrobrachium nipponense, assembly GCF_015104395.2. Lineage (NCBI taxonomy): Eukaryota > Metazoa > Arthropoda > Malacostraca > Decapoda > Palaemonidae > Macrobrachium > Macrobrachium nipponense. The sequence goes on from NC_087207.1 coordinate 66,206,071, forward strand.
AGAGACCTTACCTTACAGACCTTACATCTTGTTCGGGTTGCCCCAGGTCCCCCCAGGCCCTCAGTGTGAGGCACCTCTAATGTCTACCAGAGAGTTGCTAGTACATCTTCCGGTATATTTTTGCATCTTCCAATCTTGGATGGTCTGGGATGCAGTTTAGATATTGTCGAGCTTATTCTTAAACACATCTACGCTCACTCCTGATATATTCCTCAGATGAGCTGGCAACGCATTGAATAGACGCTGCATTATCGATGCTGGTGCGTAGTTGGGATTAATGTCCTGTGTGCTTTTCCTTATTTTTTCCTGGTATAGTTTTGGGCACCATTAATCTACCTCTGCTTGCTCTTTCTGATATTTTTAGTTCCATGATATTTTCTGCTATTCCTTCTATCTATGTTTCCATGCCTGAATTATCATGTAGCGTTTCTCTTCTCCTTTTCTAGACTATATAATTTAAGAATTGTAGTCTTTCCCAGTAGTCTAGGTCCTTAACTTCTTCTATTCTAGCTGTAAAGGACCTTTGTACACTCTCTATTTGTGCAATATCCTTTTGATAGTGTGGGTACCATAATCATATTGCAATATTCAAGTGGACTACGAACATATGTTTTATAAAGCATATCATGTGTTCAGCTTTTCTTGTTTTGAAGTGCCGTAACAACATTCCCATTTTTGCTTTACATTTTGCCAACAGAGTTGCTATTTGATCATTTGCATAACATGTTCCTATTCATCATCACACCAAGGTCTTTAACTGCTTCCTTATTTGTGATGGTCTCATTAATTAGGTCCCTTATATGCATATAGCTTTCTTTCTCTGTCTCCATAAAATTTATTGATTCAAATTTATCAGAGTTAAATACCATCCTATTTACCTCTGCCCAATCATATACTTTGTTAAGGTCTCTTTGTAGAGCGTTCCTATCTTCATCACAAGTAATCTCTACTTATTCTTGTGTCATCTGCGAAACTACTCACTACCGAATCCTTCACATTATTGTCTATGTCTTCAATCATAATAACAAACAGTATTGCAGCTAACACCGTACCTTGCGGCACACCGGATATTACCTTGACTTCATCCGATTTCTCGTCGTTTGCAATAACTATCTGTTTTCTGTTGTGTAAAAATTCTTTTAAACCTCTTCCTACTTTATCCACGATATTGTGTTTTCTGAATTTTCTTCGCTAATATATTATGGTCTACTTTATCAAAAGCTTTTGCAAAGTCTAAATAAACAACCACATCTGTTTCATTTCCGCTTTTCATATTTTTGAATATGTTCTCACGGTGGACTAACAGTTGGGTTTGTGTACTTTTTCCGGGTACGAAACCATGTGTCCTTTATTAAACAAATTATTTTTTATTAAATGTTTCATAATATTTTTCTTCATTACCCTTTCATACACTTTCATAATATGTGATGTTAGACTCACAGGCCTATAATTACTTGCCTCTAGTCTTGATCCACTTTTGAAAGTAGGGGTAATATATGCTAATTTGTGCTCATCATAAATCTAGCCTATCTACACTTTGTCTTAATAATATTGCAAGTGGCTTTGCGATAGAATGAACTACTTTCTTTAACAAAATAGCAGGAATTCCATCAGGCCCTGCAGCAGCTCCATTTTTAATTTCATTAATAGCCTGCACAATATCAGCTTCATTAATATCTATGTCAGCTAAATATTCACTAGTTTTTCATCCCTTACTTCTATATCATTATCTTCATTATCTATTCTAGGTGTGAATTCTCTCTTATATCGTTTCTGCCAGTATGTTTGCAAATTTCCTTTTTTTCATTCGTTAATCTCCCTTCATTCTCAGAGGGCCTATTTCTACTTCTTCTTTTATTCATCTTCTTCGCATATGAGTATAATAGCTTGGGGTTTTGCTTGATATTTAATAGGGTTTTTTCTTCCAAGTCCCGTTTTTTCATTTTCTTTTGATTGTATAATCTTTTGTTCTGCATTTTCTATCTTACTTTTTAGTTCTATAACTTTCCATGCATTTTTTTTCTTTTGCAAGACCTTTTTTTTTTTCCACTTTCTGATTTTCTGGAACAAGTCCTTCTGTCTCTTGGTATGCATGAATGATGTTTACTTTTCTTCTTCGGTATATATTTTTCCACTATTTTCTCCAATATTTTATATAATATCTCCGTATTTACCCTTATTGTCATCACTTACGAAAATGTTATCCCAATCTTTGTTTAATTCTTCATTAATTTCTGACCATTTTATATTTTTACTGTAGAAGTTGTATTTTCCATATCCTTCCCACTTTTTCATTTCTTGCTTATCTCTATTTTTCACTTGCTTTGGAAATGAACTGTTAAATTCTATGGACATTATGGTCTGAAATATTCGCATTATAAACTATTATTTCTTTAACATAATTCATCTCGTTCACAAATACTAGGTCTAAAGTATTTTCCTTTCTTGTTGGCAGGTGATTTATTTGTTGAATGTTGTATTCTAGTAGCATATCTAATAGCTTTTCAAATTGCCTCTTATCTTCTGCACTACTATTACTCTCTTTTTTATATGTATAAGTACAACCACAATCTCCTATTCGTTCTTTCCATTCTTTACGAATGGAAAGTTGAAGTCACCAGATAGGAGAATAGTCCAGTCCTTGTGATTTCTACATATATCATCCAATTTTCAATTATTAAGTCAAAACTCTTTAGTATTAGGAGGTCTATATATTACATGTTTCATCAATTTTTCAGATTCAAATTCTACCGCTATTAGTTCACATTCTGAGTTACTATATTTTCTCAATATATTTTTCCTTGTTTTTTGTCTTTCCCATATATTGCGGTCCCCCTTGATTCCTATTTTTCTATCTGATCTATAAGTTTGGAACCCTTTTATTTGATCATCATTCCCAGTCTCTTGGGAATACCAGGTTTCACTTATATTCATTATATCTATTTTCTTTTATTTTGGGGTTCATTTTGGGTTAGTTCTTCTAAGTACTCTATTTTTCTTTTTGAGTTACTCGTAACTAAACCCTGCGCATTCATCACTATGATGGTTTGTGAGAGAGAGAGAGAGAGAGAGAAGCAATACTCTATGTCAATTGAAATACCGCAACAAGGTGAGAAATAATATTAAATTACTAACCTAATAAAAAAAAACCCTGGACTTATAAAAGGTTTGTGTATGTCCAAGAAAAGCAAAGAGGAAAGACTTCAGGGTGAGGATATGCCAGTGATTACTGTTACTGGAAAATGTCCATTATTTCCCGGGTGAAATAATAATTCCAAGGTATTCTGGTGCCAATGGGAATAATTCAGTTTCCTGCTGTTCCCAAGTGAGTGGAAATAATTCAAACCTTCCAGCCCTTCCAAAGTGCACGACAATAATTCAGAGCTTCCAGCCGTTCCAGGGCGAATGGAAATAATGCAAAGCTTCCATCACTTATATAGTACTTTGAGAATCTAAAGCGAATGTCAAGTTTCCACTGATTTTCAACAGAGTTCAAATCTTTCCAGCACCTTTGGGTAAACTGAGTTTTTCCAGATTTTTTAGTGAATGGAACCCTTCCAGCAATTTTGACTGGCAAGCCAACATCTTCCAGGATTTTAAAATTTTTACCGAAAAGAATTTTGCTGCGGTAAGCTGAATACTTGAGACATTTTGTTAAGTGAACTGAAATTTACAGCAATTTTCATAAATTGAACGGAACCTCTTACTTTTTTTTTCTTATTTAAATGAAGCGTCTTTAAGGCCTCAAGTGAATTGAAAACTTCCTGTATTTAGTTTTAAAGAGACTTTGGCATTTATTGCAATTGGGGAACATCCACAAATTCTTCACCGAAATGGAAAACCAGATAAAGTTGTTAACGAGCGGAAAATTTACAGCTGGAAAGCTGCCAGTTTTCCAGCTTCCATATTTTGAGTGAGACACCCTCTAGAATATTCCAGTCACTTGGAAATCTCTGGGTCATCCATACACTGAAATCTTTCTTATTGGAATCGAACGTTTTCCACATCTTTTCAATTTCAACAGTCAAGATTGATGCAAAAATGTACCATGGCGTCACAACAACTTAGGTCATCGACGCCGATTTCTACTGACAAACACAAACAAACGTTTATGAACTCCTCCTCAAACGTTTTCTTCATCCGCGAAGTGCAAAACGTTTTCGTTTCTATTCTAGATAGACATGTCCTGCTACTAATTAGCTAACCTTTCATTCTCATCGTTTTTCGAGCCTGGACTAGAGGCGGACACTTGGGTTGTCCGTTGAACTATCTTCTAGATTACATAGATAATGTAAACAGATTACCAATTTTCGCCTTAATTTAACATCTTAACCAAACTTTATGGCTTTCAGGCCGAGAGGATTACGGACAATCATTATTACTATTATAATTTGATAGACGCCCCATTTCTTTTTTTTTTTTTTTTTTTTTTTTTTTTTTAATATAAATGCAATAAACCGTACCAAACTGGAAACGCATTTTGCTCGTCTCAGTTCTCTCGATATATTTTGCCAGAATATCTATATATCTCGGGACTCGCGTCTCCTCCTCATCGCCATGCAGTGTCAGCGAGCATTACTGTCGCCGGGTAATAAAATACAATATTTTATAAAAATGCAATATTTTCGCGCTCCATAAATTGGCTAGAAAATTTCCGGAGGCACAATGGCTCTTTTATATTCTTCCCCCAAAAGAGGAAATATTGGTTCTAGGCGATCAACTCCTGGGAAAGTGTTTCGAAGTGGAAAGTTAAAGAAAAAAAAAAAAAATACTGATTCGGCCATGACTGACAGTTTATGTAAGCGCTGGTTCCAAGCCCGGATAAGTATATCTTAGTTTAACCAGACTACTGAGCTGGTTAACAGCCCTCCTACGGCTGGTCAAGAAGGATTAGATATTTTTACGTGGCTAGGAACCAACTAGTTATCTAGCAACGGGACCTACAGCTTATTGTGGGATCCGAACCACATTATATCGAGAAATTAATTTCTATCACCAGAAATAAATTCTTCTGATTCAGCGTTGGCAAGAGCAGGGAATCGGCCTCATGACTACTGAATCAGTAGGCCGGCAGATAACCCACTCGTCCAACGAGGAACTCCAAGCCCGGATAAAGGAGGAGGGTTGGCATATAGGGATAAATGTTTTTACTCTTAGTGGTCTGATATAAGCGTCAGTAATCACAGTGAGAGGAAACTGAACGAAATAAAATTAGGTTCAAGCGATTTCCCAATACACTATTCAATGAATTAAAATCTCCATCAAACTCAGAGACAATTTGAAAAAGATCCTTTAGCTCCTACTGAGCTCAAAGTTTTCCAACAAGCTTTGATAAATGGATCCGGTCAGTACCGGGATGGGTGACCATCCCCAATGAAAACCAGACACCTTTACTTACATTCTCCCACCACCAACTATTTGGTAATGGCGATATATTACAAATTCCGCATTTTAAAATCTAGCAGATAACAGCCGCAACAGACTTTGGGTGGAGAGAGAGAGAGAGAGAGAGAGAGAGAGAGAGAGAGAGAGAGGATGGATCACATTAAAGTCCGACAGGCTATTTGAGCACATGAAGGCTTCTGGAAGCTTTTTGGAAAAATATTAAAAGTTTATTTTCGCGACAAATGAGAGACAACAGGAAATATGCATTTTCACACCAGGTCTAAACCCTTCCGAAGATCTGACTTGCACCAATCCTTAGCGCACTAGCGCAGGAGGCAGTGGGATACAATGAAGGCCGAGAGCCCTCATAACAGAAGGAACAAAAATCTCCCATGAGAAGAAGAGCTTAACTTTGTTACCCATAAATGATAATTCGAAAACTTGAGTGAAGTTTCTGATGGATGAAACTTCCCCTCAAGAGCGTCGCAAGTTCTAACTTTCAGGCAGTTTTAATTGGACCGAAGTTTATTAATAATTTCTAATTAAATGGAAAGATTCCAGCATTCTCTAGAGCCTTTTTTAAGATCAGGAATTAAATGAAGGTTTGAGATGAGATGCGGGAGTCTATGATTCTTCTTGAACATTAAAAAAAAAAAAGTGGAGGTCTGAAATAGATACAGACATACTTGTTACTAAAACGAAATATTTATTATAGGTAACAGAGGGTGTGCAGCAATTTTCACGTACCACTAACCTTAATAATAATAATAATAATAATAATAATAATAATAATAATAATAATAATATTAATAATAATAATCATCATCATCATCATCATACGAACACTAGCCACGATCCCAAGATCCCTGAAAAGGAATCTGGAAAAACTAGAGGCTGAAGTAGCTCCAGGACTCATGCAGAAGAGTGTGCCCCTAGAAACAGCGCACATAGTAAGAAAAGTGATGGACTCCTATGGAGGCAGGATGCAACCCGGAACCCCACACTATGAATACCACCCAGTCGAATTTAAAAAAAAAAAAAAAAAAAACCGCATTTCAGCATAAGCCATAAACAATAACAAATAGGGAAATAGGGATCCAAATAGGTGAAAAAAAATTCATATACATAATCAAACCATTACATTGTACTTTATAATAGACTCATATTTTCCACCTGTTTCCCGGGTGAGACGAAACCTTCCGGAAATCTAAAGTTTAACAAAACTTCCATTAAATTTAAAGGTTTTAGCGTCTAAATTAATTGAAAAAAGGTTCGCTGACTCATCTAAAATTCCTTGCAGAAATAAAATCACAATATAAATCCAGGTAATAAACAGTATTTATTCAAATGAAATCAATGAAAACAGAATTGGTAACTGCTCCTGCCCTCAATTAAATTACAGCTAATCCCCATATATCCTTTTTCAACGGACATCATGTTCCCTAATAATTCCAGTGAAGTTAAGAAATATTAGAATTTACGTAAAATATTAGAATATGTAAATTGACGTCTATCTTAGACTTTGCACTTTCTTTTGGTCATAATGCTTAAATGAACTGCGGAATAGGTAACAGCTATGAAAATGAGTAAAAACTCACTACAGAATAAACGTCAACACGAGGAAAAAATAAAGTGATTGGAAATAAGGGAAGTTAAGTACGCTTAAAACAATACTTCAATCATAACCGTCTATTGATAAAAAGAAATATGTGAGGTAATGAAATACAGTCGATGCTTACGCCAGACTGAAACGTAAACACGACAGCGGTCGTAAAAAAAAAAAAAAAAAAAAAAAAAAAAAAAAGAGCAATCTAAAATTCATTATAAAAGGCATATAAAAATATTCATTTCGAAAGTCATACGAAAGTTGAAACCTATTCATTATAAAAGTTAGACAAGCAACCTAATTTTCAATAGCATAAAACCTAATCGTCGATAGGATAAAATTAATGTTCATCAGCATAATAAAAGCCGCTTTAATTTTGTTTTCATATAAATCATTGTGGATCATCTTATGTCAATCAAAAATTTCTTTTCGAAAAATTCTAGGCCTTTTGGAAGAAATTAAATGTGTCACAATGAGGACTCAGAACAAGACGAGCCACTGATTTCAGACAT
>NC_087207.1:66218573-66226073 GCF_015104395.2 Macrobrachium nipponense
CTCGATGGAATGTCCGAGAATCGAACTCGCGGCCACAAAGGTGGTACACCAACACCATACCGATTACGCCACTGATTCGCTAAAAAATAAGAATCTTGAACGTTAAAAGCTATACGTTCAATATACAAGATAATAGGTATAACATGCAAGATTGACATTTTACAACATAAAAAACACGCATTCTATAATAAAAAAATGCAAACGAGGAGTTCAGATAACGCAAAATAAGAAGCTTCTGGACGAAACGCACAATTTACGCAACAAAAGCACAATATAAAGGTTGGAAACCGTATAACAATCGGTGCATAGCGTAGCACAAAAAAGACCCGAACAATATACACAATGCTGAAAACAACAACGAACAACATAAAATGCACAACGGCTGCACCAAGCATTGGCCGTCGAAGCTCCGCGGAAATACACCCTTTTGGACTCCGAATCGTATCAATGCGAATGACCTTCGGACATTATTGGTCTGGTGCATGCGGAGGCAGTCACCCGTGCATGTCCAAACAAAGCTACGCATTGCATGCGATTGAGGGGGGGGGGGGGGGGGGGGGGGGGGGGGGGGGGGGGGGGGGGGGGGGGGGAGGGGGGGGGGGGGGGGGGGGGGGGGGGGGGGGGGGGGGGGGGGGGGGGGGGGGGTGGGGGGGGGGGGGGGGGGGGGGGGAGGCGGCAGCGGGGGAAAGCGCGCACATTTTGCATTGCCCGTAACGGGCAAACACGCGAAAGGGACGTCCGTGTGCGTGTGACGGACGGACGGACGGAGCGTCGACTGGCTTATGTCAAACAACGGTGCAAGGGAGTTTGAGTTAGAAAGAACACAAGTACAGGGACCTATGAGGTCAATCAGCGCTGAAACTGAAACCAAGAATGTTTGATGAAAGGTGTAACGGGAGGAAACCCTCGCAGTTGCACTATGAAACAACCAAGGAGAGGTTGGAAAGTCAGATGGAAGAAAGAATAGGAAAGGAGGTACAGTAAAGGGAGAGAACGAGGTTACAGCTAGTTGCCCGAAGGGACGCTGCAAAGATCCTTAAGTAATGCCTACAGTGCAAAACGTGAGGTGCACTGACGGTGGATGCATAAATTCAATATACTATTTATTACCAAATAAATTATTTATACGTAAATAAAATAAAAACGTGAATGACTAAATAAAGAAATAATTCGTAAATAAATAATTAATAGAAAATATCAACAGCATGGCTTGGAAATTGTTTGCATATATAGTGGGAGACGGACGATTTGCGAGAGAGAGAGAGAGAGAGAGAGAGAGAGAGAGAGAGAGAGAGAGAGAGAGAGGTGAAATGCAGCCTGCCTAAGTTTTTTGAGTTGTGAGAAGAGAGAGAATGATGTAAAATGCAGATTATCTAAGAATCTACGATTAAGAGAAACTATGAATAAATACATGCATGTGTGTGTGTGTGTATGAGAGAGAGAGAGAGAGAGAGAGAGAGAGAGAGAGAGAGAGATTTGGGGGCGGGGCGGGGTATGAAAGCATATCTGCTTGCATGAGGCGCTGGATCAAAGAGCAATATCTCAAGCAGACGAACGGGAGCAAGAAGGGAAGACGGCAATTGAAGCATCGGATCCAGATATTGAGGGAATCAGCCCCTGATGGAGACCGATGAAAGAAGTGAGCTTCGCTAACGGTATGGATGGAAACACATGGCCGAGAGAGAGAGAGAGAGAGAGAGAGAGAGAGAGAGAGAGAGAGAGAGAGAGAGATAGGAAAAGTAACAAAAGGAGTTTCATACACACACGGACACACACACCAACGGAGGAACTCACCTCGCCAACGAAAGCGGGCAACCTTCATAAATTCTACATTGAATTATGTATTATATATATATATATATATATATATATATATATATAGAGAGAGATATATAACTACGCATACATGATTTCAGCATTCACCATCCACACCCTTCATGTCCTCCACGAAAGATAAATATAAGTTAAAAGAAAAAATGTAAGAAGAATTCTAAATAAATAATCAATAGATAAGAGCAGAAACAGATCCTCTCTCTCTCTCTCTCGTTGTTCGAATACGAAGGTCAGGTCACAAAACGATCGAAAAAATAAGAAAAAAAAATCATGGTGCCGGCGTCTGATGCCGGCTGCCTCGAACACCCGCGAGATAAGTTCCCCAGGTAATCGGAAGGGAGGAATTTGCATAATTCCAAACACACACACACACACACACACACACACACACACACCTATCAAATTCATCTTTTTCCTTAAGACAGGTGTGCGTAAGGACCGAAGTCCCTAAGCAAAGCCAAGAGGCGATATTATTCATCCCCCCGCCTTTACAGAGATATTATGGTACGACTTCGCCGAAATATTATAAAGTACGACTCCCCTGGTCGAATAGTCCCCGGTCGGCATCTCGCTCGTATACCCCGATGATATTTACATAATGAGGCCCAACCCTACCTTTTTATTTTCTTCCAAATAGCCTTCAGTAGAGTCTAACCGCAGCAATGGCTAGAACGTGTGTTCACACAGACAGCGTTTCAAAATACGCTACAATAGTTTCGTGTTTATTTTGTTCTCTATTTGAACATATACATGTGGGAGGAATGACAATAATAGAGCTTCCATGGCATAAAATATCAATGCGTAGCTAAAGGTATGAGAAAAAAAAAGGAAGTAACACGCGCATGAATAATTAAACTTAAGGTTGAACAACCCAACAAACAGACAGGAAAAAAATTAAACTGAATGTTGAACAACCCAACAAACACAGTAAAAAATAAACCTGAGGTTGAAAGGCCCAACAAACAGACAGAAAAAAATAAACCTGAGGTTGAAAGACCCAACAAACAGACAGAAAAACATAAACCTGAGGTTGAACAATAAAACGGACAGATAAAAAAACTTAAACTTGAAGTTGAACAACTCAACAAACAGACAGAAAAAATAATAAACTTAAGGTTGAAAAACCAAAAAAAAAAAAAAAAAATAAATAAATAAATAAATAACCTGAGGTTGAGCAACCCAACAAACAGACAGAAAAAAATAAACTTAAGGTTGAACAACTCAACAAACACAGAAAAAAATAAACCTAACGTTGAACAACCCAACAAACAGACAAGAGAAAATAATAACCTTAAGGTTGAAGAACCCAACAAACAGAAAAAAATAAACCTGACGTTGGACAATCCAACAAACAGACAGGAAAAATAATAAACTTAAGGTTGCACAACCCAACAAACAGAAAAAAAACAGACAGATAAAAAATTCAACTTGAAGTTGAACAACCCAACAAACAGAGAAAAAAATAATAAACTTAAGATTGAACAACCAAAAAACAGACGGAATAAAATAATAAACTTAAGGTTGAACAACCCAACAAACAGACGGGAAAAAATAAACTTAAGGTTCAACAACCCAACAAAAAGAGAAAAAAATAATAAATTTACGGTTGAACAACCCAACAGCCAAGACAGAGAGAAAAAAAATAAAGTAACGAGAGCAACAACGTATTCCGCCAATACAACTGACACCATACGATCCAAAGACCAGAGTAATCAACACTTATAATCTTGCACCATACCTTAGCAGTATCGTTAAGACGCCAGTAACCGAAAATCAATCCTTGACAGTATGGTGTGAGTGAAATAAAAGGCCACTTTTGGGCAAACTAAGACCACACAATACAATTTCAGATTCCTTTTTTTTTTTTGTCGACATTTCTCACAGTCGCCCTTTTTGCCAGTTTCAATCTGGGTCCCGTATTTCAGCGCCATTTTCCAAATTCGTCGAAAGTCGAAAAAATGCCGAAAGTTGCAGGCGACTTTTACTTGCAACAAACGCGGAGTGTAAACATCAGGGCCGGGCTAAGTGAATCTACGGCCCGATAAATTACCAAAGTTGGAAAATTCGTTAGGAATGGGGAACTAAAAAGGACACAATTACAGCAACAGCGATAATAGCAGCAGCAACAGCTATAACAATTGCAGCAAAAATGCACCAGGCTTTTAGAAGGATAGTTTTCCGATATCGAAGGCGTAATGAAAACTCTCTTCATGAATGACCCAGCCTGACCGCATGAGTGACCTTGTGTGACCTCATGAGTGACCTTGCGTGACCTCACATGACCAAGCATCACCTCCTGAGTTCCCAGAACCGCTTCATGAGTGACCCAGGGTGACCTCATGAGTGACCCAGGGTGACCACATTAGTGACCCAGGGTGACCTCATGAGTGCCCAAACCCGTCTCATGAGTGACCCAGGTGACCTCATGAGTGACCCAGCGGCGCCTCTTAATTGCCCAGACCCACCTCATGACTGATCCAGGTGATCTCATAAGTGACCCAGGGTGACCTCATGAGTGCCCAAAACCGTCTCATGCGTGACCCAGAACCACCTCATGAGCGACACAGGTTGACCTCTTGAGTGACCAGACCCACTCGATGACGACACAGGTTGACCTCTTGAGTGACCAGACCCACATCATGAATGACCCAGTGACTTCATGATTGACTCAGAGACCTCATAAGTGACCTAGAGTCACCTTGTTCGAGAGCGTGGAATTGACATCTGAGCTACAGATCAGGATAAAATGAGAAGAGTAAAGAAGAGTAGATAATAGTAAATAACAATCAGATGACATAAGAGAAGGCTTAAACCGATAGTTCTAGTAACTGTAGGACTGACAACCAGATGGAAATTACGATGAAAAATGGACCACTGGCCAATAATAGACAGCTTGCACTGATAACATTCGGTAACGGAACTGGCAAAACTAAACTAACGAACGTGAAAGGTATAATCCAATGAAAAAAATGAGCGAAACTAGTAACTAACTGCACTTGAATTGAAGTTCCATATTTACGACTGCGCAATGATTACACGGAACCCTGAATTTAGTTCCCGTGAGACAGAACATAATTTTGTCGCTAGTTCATTCAGCAAGTACGGCATTTCCTGTTAATCACAGGAGGACTTCCTATCCTATGGAGTGTGGATGAATGAACGGTTCTTACTGCCTATGGTGTGCGCGCAAGTTTCCTCGAAAGTTTCATCCAAGATACTTATTCGGCAATGATATACATCTCACTTCACTGAGTCTGGGATTAATACATAAGAGGGTCTTTCAAGCCGAATAATAATATTAATAATAAGAACACTAGGCACGATTCCAAGATCCCTGAAAAGGGATCTGGAAAAACTAGAGCCTGAAGTAGCTCCAGGACTATTGCAAAAGAGTGTGCTCCTGGAAACAGCGCACATAGTAAGACAAGTGATGGACTCCTAAGGAGGCAGGATGCAACCCGGAACCCTACGCTATAAATACACCCAGTCGAATTGGAGGACTGTGATAATAATAATAATAATAATAATAATAATAATAATAATAATAATAATAATAATAATAATTTTTCGATGATCTATACACCACTGAGAGCTTACGCTAATCCGCTGCCCGCTAGTAATGAAAGGTGAATAGACCATTTAAAGATTACATACTTATTTATACCCAAGGCAACTGTAGTAAGCAAAAGCGACTATCATAGGGTGAATTTCTCCACTACTTACTCACGTTTTTTTGTTTAATACTGCCTGCAATAGAACACATTCCCAAGAAATCTTACATCACCAGAGTCAGTGACCATAAAACAAACACCGCCTGGAGTTATTCCCAAAAATCATCACTACGAAAGAGGTATCCAAAAATAATCTATGAAGTTAAATTTGGCATCCGAGCCCTATACACGAAAACTCACAAAATCATAGTTAAATGATCTCTTTCTACAACCACGGTTCGATTAAATCAACTCCTACTCACATTGTTAAATTACCTTAACTCTTGCTGCTCACATTGTTAAATTAAATTAACTCTTCCTCCTCACATTGTTAAATTAAGTTAACTTTTCCTACTCACATTGTTAATTAAATCAACTCTTCGTACTCAATTGTTAAATTCAATTAACTCTTCCTACTCACATTGCTAAAGTAAATTAACTCTCCCTACTCAATTATGAAATTAAACTAACTCTTCGAACTCGATTGTTAAATTAAATTCATTCTTCCTACTCACACTAATAAAACAACGCTTCCTTTTTCACCTATTCACACTGTTGAATTAAATTAACACTTCCTACACACACTGTTTTATCAAATTAAATCCTCATACTAAGACGTTAAGTAAAAGCTGCATCTTCGGGCAAATCTCTCATTTTTCTTTATGGTGAATTTATTATTTTTTCTTTTAGGGAGTCAAGGCATTCCTTTGTTGCCAGAGGCCTGATGACTCGACATTTTTTATCTGCCTCGGGCACGTACGTCGAAGTGTTGTAACACATCTTCGACAAAACTATTAGCAGTAACAATTCTCAGGAGGTTGTATTTTTCTTTATTATCGAATTAAAAGGAAGTTTGTTACTTGTGTCCCGTTCATTTTCCAATTTTGAAGTTTCTTGATATTGAGACTAGGTTGTTCTTTGATAAATGTAAACCATTACTTATTCAAAAAAAATAAATAAAAAAATAAACGCTTCATTACCAATGGATTTTCTTATGTTTATGAAAAGTGATGTAACGAATGTAATTTGCATTTATACCAAATATAACGAAAGTTTAAGCGCGCTGATTAGAAAAAAAATTACCAATAACATTAACAAAAAATCACAAGGATATAAGATTTCCAGCAGAATAAGTCTCCAGATTTTATGCCATCAAAAAACGTAGGCTCCCCTCGTATAGATTTTAAATTCCCTCCAAAGTTAATTATATTTAACATCTATTACTAATGTCAAAATAGAGATACAAGATAACCAAAAAAAGAATAAATGGTGAAAACTACATTCCTCGCCTATTACCGACGTCCACATCTTTTTCAGGGTAAGGCAATTTCCCCCTCCCCCCTTTCCTTAACCTCCGCAAAAAAAGGGAGGGGGGGGGGCGGGGGGCGGGGAATATTAAAAGAACTCACTTGGCACTTCTCTCCAAGAGGCCTTTGGAAGTAACACAAATAAACGCCACCAATTTTCCCCCCTAAAAGTTTGAGTGTAATCGTCCGAAAGTTGAGATTTATAAAAAGAGGAAGAAGAAGAAGAAGAAGAAAAAAGTGGATTACTTCTCCACCCGTAATTTCCAGTCTCGGTAACCGTCTTCTCGGAAATATAAAGTCTTTTGCTCTTCCAGATAAGTGAAAAATAAAGGAAGGAGAGAGAGAGAGAGAGAGAGAGAGAGAGAGAGAGAGAGAGAGAGAGAGAGAGAATGAAAACAGCTGAACTAGTTCCGTTTTCATTTCGGTTCTGGTCTCATTCGTTCGGAAGTTCGCGAGAAGAATGAAAGATTGTATTTGCAACTTCGAAACCGCCCCCCCCCCCCCCTTTTTTTCTATACAACTTATGTTCCAGATTCGCGAGAAATTCACAATAGCTTGAATGCAGATAATCTTGGTATATAACTAAATTTTTCACGCACACACATACACACACACGCGCGCGCGTGCGCATATCTGGTTTGTTTGTTTGT
>NC_087207.1:66236073-66238573 GCF_015104395.2 Macrobrachium nipponense
CTGTATTAGGTGATATTGGTATTAACTGCTCTCTCTCTCTCTTCTCTCTCTCTCTCTCTCTCCTCTCTCTCTCTCTCTCTCTCTCTCTCTCTCGCTCTCTCTCTTTAATGTACTTGATATCGTAGGTACGACTTTGCTGTCCATCATATTCAGAACGCTTATCAAACTCAATAAGAAAGTTATAAAGTGAGATAATAATAATAATAATAATATAATAACAATAGTAAAAATAATAATAATAATAAGAAGAAGAAGAAGAAATAAAAGTTCTTCTTACTTTTGCTACCGATGCTATTACTTCTAATACTGCTACTAATGCTGCTCCTAAATTGCTGTACATGCTTCTATAAACAGCCATGCTGTTCAAAGCGACATCTCCTCCGAAATGATGATATCCCTCCAGTAACTCGCTGTTCTACGCCCACGGGACCGCCTTTCCTGCTGCTGCCGCTGCTAGCGACTACTACTACGCCCATCGGTACCTCGTCTTTAAAGGATATCTTGATTAGCATTTAGTACGCCCACTCTCTCCTCTCTCTCTCTCTCTCTCTCTCTCTCTCTCTCTCTCTCTCTCTCTCTCTTCACCAGCGTTTGGCAAGTATTGCTTCTTTCTTACTCTCTCTCGGAGGGATTGGCAAGTTTCACTTTTCTCTCTCTCTCTCTCTCTCTCTCTCTCTCTTCTCTCTTCGAACGAACAGTAATTCCTTCCTTTCCTCCTCCTTCTGCGTGGGGTCTCGTTGCTCTCCCTCTCTTTCTCTCTCTTCGAACAGTAATTCCTTCCTATCCTCTTCCTTCTGCGTGGGCTCTCTCTCTCTCTCTCTCTCTCTCTCTCTCTCAGACGTTTAGCAAGCTCATTACTTCCGCGGATCTCTCTCTCTCTCTCTCTCTCTCTCTCTCTCTCTCTCTCTCTTTTCGTCTTCTTCTTCTTCTTCATCTTTATCTCTGTATCTCAACCAGGACTTCTCTTTCTCCTTCCCACGAGGTATTTCGCATGCCCCCTTTTTTCCTATTTCATTCTCTCTCTCTCTCTCTCTCTCTCTCTCTCTCTCTCTCTCTCTCTCTCTCTCTCTCTCTCTCCATTTTACCCCAGTCTCCCTTCTATTCTGTTCCCGGAGTAAAAGACTCAAAATGAGGATCCACTCAATTTTGGGAAAATTAGGAGGAAGTTCCCCGATCTTATGGAATCGCTGGCGTGGCTCCAAAGAAACAGGAAAGAAAGAAGAAGGAAAAAAACTAAAAAAAAAAAAAAAAAAAAGACTCGAAACAGCTGAGCAGCCGCGTTCACGAGAGATATTATTCCACCAGAGAGGAGGTTAAAGGAATGCGGGGGGAAAAGAAGAGCGATTGATATCATTTATATTATATAATGAAGAACGAATGACAGAAGATAACTTGAAATAACTCCCACTTAAGGTCATTTTTATTTTTTCTTTCTGATCTGCTGTTAATAAGACGTAATGAGTTTTGATAGACGGCTTGAGAATAGGCAACTGTAGATTACCGAAACAAGATCAATTGGTTCATGCATATATATATATATATATATATATATATATATATATATATATATATATATAAATTTAAATTTATTTCATTTCATAAAAGGTCGGGCCAAGAAACACGATGAGATGATTATAATTTTCGTTTTTTCCGACGTTCCGTAAATCATATTGACATCTGGGATTTCTACCCAAAAATAAAAAAATATATATTGTAAAGTTTGACATAAAATAAAATAAAATAATATATACATATACAAAAACATTATACATATATATATATATATATATATATATATATATATATATATATATATATATAATACTGAAGGTGAACATGAAGGTTCCAAGACAGAAAGGGAGTCAAACAAACAAACAATCAGCAACGGGCGATTACATAATCCCCGTCCAAATCCTTGAAGCTTGTCGGAAACAGGCAGATAGAAGAAAATCCCGGATTTCAAACCCCAAAGGGCGAATTCTGGGAGGAAATCCCGCATTACCTCCCCAAGACACTCCCTAAGTCCACCTTCTAAACAGGGCAAGGAGGATGCGAGATTACACCTTCGATTCTCCGGGATTAATGAGACTTTGTCTTCCAGGGCGGCCTGGAAGTGCTGAGCGTTCCAGGGAGGTTCCAAAATGTCGCTTTTATGCGAGGAAGGTGACGGTGAAATAAGTTATATCTAGCTACACACACACACACACACACACACACACACACACATATATATATATATATATATATATATATATTATATATATATATATATAATATAATGAAAAAATACGTCACTCCTCAAAACCTTCTCCCCAAATTAGAACCTACCCTTTCTCAGAGTCATTGGGTATGAAGTTGCGTCCTGTGGCTACGAGACGTTGGTTTTGGCGGCCGCTGATTGGCTGGGAGCTGCCCCTACCTCCCGGTACCAGCCAATCAGCGGCCGCCAAACAAGAAGGGTAGCTACCGGATTAGTCAGCTTTTAAGGTCTCAGCAGGTC
>NC_087207.1:66243573-66253573 GCF_015104395.2 Macrobrachium nipponense
GAAAATTTCTAAAATCTAAATAACCAAGCCCAATATAACCTTTCTGGAAAAAGGCATATAAATACATGGAAAATATGATGTTAGAAGAAATGAACATCTTTTATTTCTATCAATAACTTTAATGCCTCGTTTGGTTTAGAGATCAATTGTTTAGCAATCCAGACGAGATATTTTACGAAGATCAACAAGAGCGTGAGAACTTTGTGAGCCTGGGATTTGTTTACAAACTGTTAACAAAAGGGTACGTGGTGTTAAATTATGTTTTTAGGTAGTTTTGTCATACAGGACTTTAAGCACTTGTAATGGTATTTGAGAAAGATAATTTGTGTACTTTCATTAACATTCATTGACACCGCCTATATATAAGAAACGGTGACATTTGTAACTCAGTTTTTAGTCACTCTTCTTCCATGATAAGCACAATTTTCCTATTTGAAGAACCCCATCATGGCTGCAAAATATTTTAAAAGTAAAAAAAAAAAACAAAGACAAATTGATTGATGAAGTTAACTATGTTTATGACTTTCACAAGTTTAGTTCCGACAAGACAAAGAAATTGTGGCGCTGTGAGAACCGTAACACATGTCGTGTTCATACAGAGAATAAACCAGGTGAACCTAATAATAATTTCAACAATCAACAGTCATGATCGTGAACCAACGGCGAATGGAGTGGAAGCTCGTCTCGCCATTTCAACATTAAGAAAAAAGTTGCGGGAAGGAGGTGAAACAAGTACTCGGGTGCTCATTTCCGAAGCTACAAGTAATATTAGTGAGAAAGCAAAATATGAATGACCACGGTTGCAAACGGTTTCTAGAAGCATTACAAACTGGCGCAATAAAGCTTTTGGCGCTCCTCTTTTGCCTCTTCGACGAACAGGATTTCAAGTACCAGATACTTTTAAATATTTACAAGGCGGTCATTTGTTCCTGCAATGCGACACAGGCAGTGATGATGAAAAGCGGGTTTTAATCTTCGCTTCCGACGAAGGTCTTCAGCAACTGGAAAATGCATCAATTTTAGGAATGGAGGGCACATTTACATCATCACCAAGTATATGGTATCATCAGCTGTTCACCATTCATGCCTTCATAAATGGGAGATCTTATCCAAGAGCTTCTATTTTATTGCCGGACAAAACTCAAGCAACATATGACAGGATTTTTCTTGAACTAAGTAAATTGCGACCAAATATTAACCCTCATCACGTTTTGATTGACTTTGAACGAGCAATTCGTAACAGCTGTGACTTTACTGAAAGCAGCAGCCTTGGTTGTTTATTTCATTTTTGCCAGACTATTTATAGGAAAATATGTCAATTAGGATACAAAGTTCAATATGGTACTGATAGCTGTTTTACCACAAGAATTAAAATGTTCTGTGCACTTGCATTTTGACCACCAAAAGTTGTAATTGATACTTATGAAGATCTCCGTGAGGATGAATCAATACCAATAGACTTTATAAGTTATTTTGAGCTAACATACATCGGACCAAAGAGAGGAAGACGTGGCAGACGAGAACAGCCTTTATATCCAGTTGATTTTTGGAATGTTCACGATAGGGTCATTCAGGAATTGCCACATTGGACAAACAATGCATTTGAAGGGTTTCACTCAGTACTGCGCGCATCAGTAACGAGTAAGTACCCAAACATGTGGAAGCTTATTGATGCTCTGCGAAAAGAAGAATTCCTTACACAGACCAAGATAATTCAGGTGCAAAGAGGAGATAATCCGCAAAAGAAGAAAAAATACCAGTCAACAGATATGAGAGTAAAAACTCTTGTAGAATCATATGATGGTGAAGATAAATTAGCTTTCCTTAAGGCTATTGCTCGTTCATTGCATTAATTTTTCTTTTTATGTTTTGATAGTTTAAACATTAGTTTTCTTATAATTTTTAAACTTCTACTGATTTATTTAAAATAGAATTTACCTATTTCAGGGTTTGATAAATTTGATAAAAAGAATTATTATGTATGACTTAAATAATCGATTAAGCATGTATTTATTGATAAGAAGGAACTTGTTACTTTATATTTTTTTGCTTTTTAAACTTCTATGCATTTACAGTATTTTTTCTGATATGGCCACCGATTTTCCGGGACCGAATATTCTGGGACCCCAATTTTTCTGATTTTGTGCACAATATGATATATTTTATATTATACTGTATAGGTTTTTTGTTGAAGAAACATACATTCTTTTTACACTTTTATTAATAAAACTTTAATTCTATACTTTGTTTAATTTTTTCATCAGTTAGATTACGATTTCATTGTCAGCATATAAATCATTTCTGGGACCAAATTTTCTGAGACCAAACTTTCTGGGACCGAAATTTCTGGTCACCTTTCAGGCCCTATCTGTAGCCCATTTTCAAGAGATGTTTGGGATGTCAGACTGGGTCAAGGCCCAGCAGTCTTCTGGAACTTCCCGTTGAGCTCAACGAGAAGAAGTTCCAGAAGACTGCTGGACCTTGACCCAGCCTGACATCCCAAACATCTTTTGAAAATGGGCTACAGATAGGGCCTGAAAGTACTCGAGTGTGGAGTAAAATTAAATGTAAATACTTAGAAGTAAACTAATTACAAAGTGATTTTGTGGGTTTCTTTTTCAATCATCAGAAGAAAACTGAAAGAAGTTTTTGTTTGTTTCATTATTGTTATTATTATTATTATTATTATATTATTATTATTATTATTATTATTATTATTATTATTATATTATTATTATTATTATTCAGAAGATGAACCCCATTCATATGAAAAAAGTCCTCAGGGGCCATTGGCTAGAAATTCAATCTCCCAAAGAATATGGTGTCCATTTGAAAGTAGAAACACAAGGTAATGGGAAATACAGCAAATCACTGTTTAAATCTTTTTCTTGGTCACAGTTGTGACGAGTTAGACTACATTAATTTGTTTGTATTGAAAGGATACAAATTTGGGTTGATATCAATGTCTTGTTGATTCATTTTGGAACTGGTTAATAAGAACAGGTTCATGACAAATCCTATACTTCATTGTGGAAATGGTGAATAAGAACAAGTTCACGACAAATCCTAAAAAGTGACGGTGTTAACATTTGCCAACAACTCAAAAGATATAGCGCCTGAATGAAACAGTATCTTACAAAATCTAACTAAGGGAAGATTACCCTTCAAAGAAAGGAATTTTAACGTCGTAAAATATAATTGCTTTAGCTCTCTGGATGAAGGAATTCCATTCCATCCCTCGAATAGACGATATATGGATGCAAATTCAGCGCGTTTTGCTAAATAATGCCTTTTGGACGTTCCAGTGATGGTTTCCCTGACACTCCTCTTCCAGGTGTCAGGTTCAATTCAGTTTCAAAATAATTCCAGAAATGGACGACAGAGAAAGAGGGAGAAACTGTATCCCGGAGACGCTGAATTTGACATTACAAAAAGGCACTGCTACATATTAAAAACACTTGTATTCTCTGTACTCTCTGAAGCGAATTCTGGAATTAGAACTGGCACGATATCTGGAACAATTCTGGAATGAAACCTGGAACAAATCTCAGACGAAATCTGAAGCAATTATCAAATGAAATCTGGGAACAATTCTCAAACGACATCTGAAATAGTTCTGAAAGAAGAAGAGCGAAAAGAACAAAAAATAATAAAAATAAATAAAACGGAAAGAAGAAGAAGAACAAGAAGAAGAAGAGGAACAAGAAAAAGAAGAAGAAGAAGAGCGAACAAATAAAAAATAATTAAAATAAATAAAACGAAAAGAAGAAGAAGAGCGAAAAAATGATAACAACGAAAAGAAGAAGAAGAGCAAGAAGAAGAAGAAGAAAAAACAATATAAATAAATAAAACGAAAAGAAGAAGAGCAAGAAAAAGAAGAAGAGCGAAAAGAAGAACATAAAATATAAATAAATAAAACGAAAAGAAGAGGAACAAGTACAAGAAAAAGAAGAAGAAGAAGGGAGCCTCGTATCCCCCTTCTTTCACATTCCCTGGAGCAAATGGCCTGGAAGGAGGAGAGGCTGAAAAATGAATGTCAACACATCTTGTGTCAACCGGGCAGTGACGAATGTTCGTGCATTATGTACTCCAAGTCTCTCTCTCTCTCTCTCTCTCTCTCTCTCTCTCTCTCTCTTTTTAGCATTCGAGACCAGGAGCGACAGACGATGTGCATTTGTCTCGAGTCACGTGATTCCTTCGTTCGTTCACGAACAAAGGACATACGATGGATGACTTTTTTTTTTTTTTTTTTTGTGTGAAGTATATTATGGTCATTCATATGATGTGTGTGTATGTATGTATATTCATTTACATATATATATATATATGTATAACACACTAGGATATACATACATCATACATCATCTAACTACCTACACTATAGTATACCACTTTATTATTATTATTATTATTATTATTATTATTATTATTATTATTATTATTATTATTATTATTATTATTATTGCATGATTAACGTTGTTAAATTTGCCATCTCATCTAAGTTATGAAAAGAAGGAACGAAGTCAAATGCGAATAAAATGATAAATTGTAAATGTTATCAAGTAAGCATATGTCTGTCTGTCTGTCTGTCTGTCTGTCTGTCTGTCTGTCTCTCTCTCTCTCTCTCTCTCTCTCTCTCTCTCTCTCTCTATATATAGTAATATATATATATATAATATATATATATATAAATTTGATTTAATATCGATATAAAAATATATAATATATATTAAATCTTCAAGGTCCAATAAACATCCAAAAATGAAAAATTAAAACAACCATATTAAATATTAAAAGCTAATCACATCAACGGCCAAATTACGAATGAGACGCAGAAAGATTCAACCCCATCACCAACAACTCCAGAAATCGCTATAAAAAAGAGGAAGGAGGAGGAGGGAGGAGGAAGGAGGAGGAGGGGAGGAGGACGGAGGAGGAGGAGGAGGAGGAGGAGGGGGGGGTAGGAGGAAAGGAGGAGGGGGAGAGGAGGAGGAGGAGAAAGAGAGAGGAAGGAGGAGGAGGCGCCCTTACCTGGAGAAATTCGTGGCGTGCTGGTTGTGTACGAAGACCTTCTGGTGGAAGGGCCTGGCGCGCCCTTGCTCTGCCAGGCGGAGGAGGCTGCTTCGGTTGTAGGGTAGGGGGGACCTCTCGTCCACTTCGTACGTTGGGACAACAAACGCGCACCTGCACGAAGAAGAAGGTGAAACGTTCAGTGTGGTAGATAAGGACACGATTGAGAAATTGATGCACACCTGTTGTAAAGGCCTAAGACGATTGACACACTTGTAAGGCACACCTGCAAAGAAGGCGAAAGATTAAATAGCAGAGAGGAACAAGCACGAGAAATCAATGCACATCTGTTACAAAGGCTCCCGAATACTTAGCACACTTGTAAGGAACACCTGCAAAGAAGGCGATAGGTTACACAGTAGATTAGAAAATGTCTGAGAAATGTGCACATCTGTCATAAAGGTAGGTAAAGACTGACCTATCTGTAAGGCAAAAAAAAAAAAAAAAAGTTAAACAGATGATACCAACATCATAGTAACGGAGTTACATCTGTGCGGAAAATAGGGGAAGATTAATGCACACCTGTCATACAGGTGGCGAAGGATTAAACTGAAGATAGTGAAGCAACAAGGGAGTAGAATAACTGTAATAAGGGTAAATGATGATTAACACAGATCTGCAATAACAGAGCAGAGGTATAAAAGCCTTTCCATGGAAGTCGACTGAACACTGGTAATAAATGTTTATCAGATGTTAACGTAATTTTTCAGTTTTTAGTCAACCTTGTGATTTTG
Source organism: Macrobrachium nipponense (assembly GCF_015104395.2). NCBI lineage: Eukaryota > Metazoa > Arthropoda > Malacostraca > Decapoda > Palaemonidae > Macrobrachium > Macrobrachium nipponense. The sequence goes on from NC_087207.1 coordinate 66,249,378, forward strand.
TTAACATTTAATATTAAGACATTTAGTATTTAAGTATTTATTTTTAAGGAAGTTTGTATTGTCTTATATTACGAAAGTTAATTTTGTTTTAGTGGTGATTTTGCGCCTCCTCCCCGCTCGTTAAAATTTTTGAATTACCCTTTTAACACTCGTATCTTTTTGTTTACGTTTGGGTACGTGACTGGAGCCCTCGGTGAAGGAGGTGAGAAGAGACAAAGCGAGTGTTTGGGCAGACAGTTCGGGCTATCTACAGAGACTGTCCCTTTTTTTGCTCTGCAGCTGCCGCTCTTAATATATTTTATCGACGCTTTTGGGAGTACTTTGAGCCGCCCTTCGCAGGTACACATCTGGCCACCTGCGGTGTGTGTACGCTGTACTTTGAGTGCTGTCCTTCGCAGGTACGCTTCTGGCCACCTGCGGTGTTGCGTCCTGCTTGTATTGCAGGTGATTTGTGCCACCTGCGGACTTATCTCACTGCCACCTCAGTGGAAGAGTTTTCCTGAGGTGTTAGAAGCATTTGCTTTTCCAGGACGCCTTGGTTATTGCAGCTGTGGGGGCCTTGATGCCCGTCAGAAGTCAAGTAGGGAGGACAGATCCCAGGTAAGCGTTCCTTTTTGTATGGTCGTGCAGGACCTCTCGACTCCTCCTTCCTGGTGCTTCTGTCTCCCCTGTTAGCAGAGTTCTGAAATTGTTTGGATCACGGCCTACTGTAAGGCAAGACCTTTATTATTAGTCCTGGATCACGGACTCCCCTTCTGAGTGTGAGGAGATATTTTGTTGTTGTTGTTATTATTATTTATATATATAGTTCTCTTATAATGAACTGTTGAGACAGTTGGGATTTGCCCTTTTGTTTGTTTGATAATAATTATAAATTCTTATGATGTTAACAGCCTCGTGGCTTTTATATTTAGTTTTATATAATACTAAGTTTAGATTATAAACATAGGTAGGAGATTAAGTGTTTTCTCACTATTACTCTTCGCCTTCCTTCCTATCCTATTTAGTTATAGGTATTGGTTAATTTATTCATTTTGATCTGGCCAGTTATATTTTATATTTTGATGTATTTGCATTCATGTGTTTCTCTCTATTATCTCTGTTTAGGGCTTAGTTTTTTTAGAAGTTAGGAATCCCAAGGGATTATTTAAGGACTAGAGTTTGTCCTTGGCAGTCACAAGGTTGACTTTGATTATTTTTCTTTGTTAATAAATATTGTTGAGTTTTCCTGAGTGTTTTCGTCTCCATTGACCATTTTTGCTGGATACTCTGTAACAACACTGAGTGTACATCCTTTAGTGCAGACAAACCTGCACCACGGCCCAACAAGGGTCGTAACAATTGGCGACCGTGGCAGGATCGATGTACTCAGGGGTATCTGGTATTTTGGTCTGTGGAGCGACACTTGGGTGATCTCTTCAATATTTATTTTGTAGTATTGCCTTTCTCCCTGAGTTATTAATTGTTGGCCAAGATGGAAGAGTTTTACTTTGACCCAGCTGAATTTTTTGGGGTCTGCTGACTGCTAAAGTACTTGCCTGTTTTAAATAGGAAACATTTAGTTGCTGTGCACAGTGGTTGGGTGTTCCGCTGAAGTCGGCGGGCACTAAGAGAGATATTTTGGAGGCTGTGAAGGGTAAGATTGCCCAGGATTTAGCTGAGGCCGAACATTTGGTGAGCGAAAGTGAAGTAGATAGTGATGGTGAAGGTAGTATTAATGATGATTTGGAAGAGGATAGGTTGAGCGTGAGAGCTGGTTTGACTTTGTTTGAGGATCCTCCTCGTACAGGTATTATTTATGAAGGTCCCTCGAATATACCTAAGGTTAATGTGTCTAATAACCCATTTTTGCCCCCCCTTAATTCTTTGCCAGTTGAACCCCTGGCTTCTGTTCATACTTCGGGTGAATCTAAGGAGGAGGTAGAATATAAATTAATTTGTAAACGAATTGAATTAAAGAAAATAGAATTTGAGGAGAACGAGCGGGTGAGGCGTCACGAGTTAGAGATGGTGAAGTTGAATATAGAGATGGCTAGGTTAAAGGGAGCCAATTTGGTCAGTTCCCCTAAAGGTATGTTTCAGGAACGGTTTAATTTAGGTGCAGCACTAAAGTTGGTGCCAGTCTTTGATGAAAAACAATGTCCCTGAATTTTTCAAAGCCTTTGAGCTGTTGCCGCCCGCCCGGTTGTCTTGGCCCTCCGAAATGTGGACTGTTTTAATACAATGTAGGCTGGTGGGCAAGGCTATCCGGGTGTACAATGCCTTGGAGGAGGGAACTGCCAGGGACATTCATAAGGGGGGGGTCAAAGCGCTAGTATTAAAATCCTATGATCTGGTTCCCGAGGCCTATCGCCTCAAATTTAGGAATTATAATAAACATCCTTCACAGTCTTATGTAGAATTCGCTCGGGTCAAGGAGGAACAATTTGACGACTGGCTGAAAAGCCGACAAGTGGTGTCTTTTGCAGCGTTGCGGGAATTGTTGCTCCTTGAAGAGTTCAAAAAGGCATGTAGCAAAGAGTTGAGGGTCCATCTTGAGGAGGTCAAAGCTATGAAGTTGAGTAGTGCCGCTCAGTTGGCAGATGAATATGTGTTGACCCATCGCTCTGGCAATGGTAACTTTGGGTACAGGGTTTTAAATGATCCCTCTTCCCGTGCCCACAGTAGTGGAAGGAGGGGAGAACCACCTTCGTCGACTCCTAATATTCCTAAGATTAATAATGCTAATTCTTTTTCAGATGGTAGGAATGTTGGTAGAGTCTCAGGAGGGTCTCCTCCCCCTCGTGTCTTTGTTAACAGAGTGTACATCTTTTAGTGCAGACAAACCTGCACCACGGCCCAACAAGGGTCGTAACAATGTTACAATATTAAAATGAATAAATCCTCATATATCAATGTGATGAGCATCTCGAAAGATTAAAAATGTACAGCACAGTATATAGAACCCTCTATATGTGTTAATAAGCAAGACAATCCTTAGTTTAGCTGCATATGTTACACAACATAAAAAAAATTGAGAATGTTTTTGTAACATGAACGAATCTGAATCGAGAGCTTAATTGTGCGCCAACAGAAATAATTAGATATACATTTGTGTCTTGCGACTTCCTGTAATAGTAATGATTTGAACGAAAGAGGCGATATATACTTTCAACTTCTATATGCTTTGAAATCCACGAAAAGTACCTCAACCGAGATGATATAAGAACCTAACCTAAGTTGAAGTTAAATACCATTAACACTACTCAGAGGCTTTGAAATAACCTAACATAACCTCACATTACACAATGAATTTCCTAAGCTTCAGGATGCGCTGAAATATTAACGAAGCGCTGAACCCAACTATATTTAATTAAGGAACGTAAAAAATTAGGAAGAAACGCATTCCATAAATGGCATTCCATAAATGTTCAAATAAGGAATATTCCATACATCAGCGATGACGTTCAAACTTGAGAAGACGAAAAAGAAGCAAATCCTAAAATAAACCGCCAAGACTTCTTTACACTACAGGACAAAATCCCAGACGTCACATGACTCAAGGACAAGTAATCTCCGCGTATTTAGCTCCCATTACCTAACACAATTACTCGCTAAGTTTCGTTTAACCGAGGCATTTACTGGAGGACGATGCAACAAAATGCTAAGAGGGATTTTAACGAAAGGGATAAACATTTCCACGGGCTGGAGGCTTCTCTCGTTGCTCTTAATTACAGAAAGGTAGTTAATCCACAGAATGAGTGATGATCTTTCGAATTACTGAAAGGTGGTTAATCCACAGAATGAGTGATGATCTTTCGAATTACTGAAGGGTGGTTAATCCACAGAATGAGTGATTATCTTTCGAATTACTGAAAGGTGGTTAATCCACAGAATGAGTGATGATCTTTCGAATTACTGAAAGGTGGTTAATCCACAGAATGAGTGATTATCTTTCGAATTACTGAAGGGTGGTTAATCCACAGAATGAGTGATTATCTTTCGAATTACTGAAAGGTGGTTAATCCACAGAATGAGTGATTATCTTTCGAATTACTGAAGGATGGTTAATCCAGAGAATGAGTGATTATCTTTCGAATTACTGAAAGGTGGTTAATCCACAGAATGAGTGATTATCTTTCGAATTACTGAAGGGTGGTTAATCCACAGAATGAGTGATTATCTTTCCGAGTTGAATATTCACGCCCGAAAACATT
>NC_087207.1:66258573-66261073 GCF_015104395.2 Macrobrachium nipponense
GTTTAGATATTTGTCGAGCTTATTCTTAAACACAACTACGCTCACTCCTGATATATTCCTCAGATGAGCTGGCAACGCATTGAATAGACACTGCATTATCGATGCTGGTGCGTAGTGGATTAATGTCCTGTGTGCTTTCCTTATTTTTCCTGGTATAGTTTTGGGCACTATTAATCTACCTCTGCTTGCTCTTTCTGATATTTTTAGTTCCATGATATTTTCTGTTATTCCTTCTATCTGTTTCCATGCCTGGTCAAGGTCCTTAACTTCTTCAATTCTAGCTATAAAGGACCTTTGTACACTCTCTATTTGTGCAATATCCTTTTGATAGTGTGGGTACCATATCATATTGCAATATTCAAGTGGACTACTAACATATGTTTTATAAAGCATAATCATGTGTTCAGCTTTTCTTGTTTTGAAGTGCCGTAACAACATTCCCATTTTTGCTTTACATTTTGCCAAAAGAATTGCTATTTGATCATTGCATAACATGTTCCTATTCATCATCACACCAAGGTCTTTAACTGCTTCCTTATTTGTGATTGTCTCATTATTAGGTCCCCTATATGCATATAGCTTTCCTTCTCTGTCTCCATAATTTATTGATTCAAATTTATCAGAGTTAAATACCATCCTATTTACCTCTGCCCAATCATATACTTTGTTAAGGTCTCTTTGTAGAGCGTTCCTATCTTCATCACAAGTAATTTCTCTACTTATTCTTGTGTCATCAGCGAAACTACTCACTACCGAATCCTTAACATTACTGTCTATGTCTTCAATCATAATAACAAACAGTATTGCAGCTAACACCGTACCTTGTGGCACACCGGATATTACCTTGGTTTCATCCGATTTCTCATCGTTTGCAATAACTCATCCGATTTCTCATCGTTTGCAATAACTATCTGTTTTCTGTTGTGTAAAAATTCTTTTAACCATCTTCCTACTTTATCTACGATATTGTGTTTTCTAATTTTCTTTGCTAATATATTATGGTCTACTTTGTCAAATGCTTTTGCAAAGTCTAGATAAACCACATCTGTTCATTTCCGCTTTTCAAATTTTTGAATATGTTCTCACGGTGGACTAACAGTTGGGTTTGTGTACTTTTTCCGGGTACGAAACCGTGTTGTCCTATATTAAACAAATTATTTTTTATTAAATGTTTCATAATATTTTTCTTCATTACCCTTTCATACACTTTCATAATATGTGATGTTAGACTCACAGGCCTATAATTACTTGCCTCTAGTCTTGATCCACTTTTGAAAGTAGGGGTGATATATGCTAATTTGTGCTCATCATAAATCTTGCCTGTATCTACACTTTGTCTTAATAATATTGCAAGTGGCTTTGCGATAGAATGAACTACTTTCTTTAACAAAATAGCAGGGACTCCATCAGGCCCTGCAGCAGCTCCATTTTTACTTTCATTAATTGCCTGCACAATATCAGCTTCATTAATTTCTATGTCAGCTAAATATTCACTATTTTCGTCCCTTACTTCTATATCATTATCTTCATTATCTATTCTAGGGGTGAATTATCTCTTATATCGTTCTGCCAGTATGTTGCAAATTTCCTTTTTTTCATTCGTTAATCTCCCTTCAATTCTCAGAGGGCCTATTTCTATTCTTCTTTTATTCATCTTCTTCGCATATGAGTATAATAGAGAGAGAGAGAGAGAGAGAGAGAGAGAGAGAGAGAGAGAGAGAGGAGAGAGAGAAGATCTTCAACGTCATGACAATGCAATTCAACTCTATATATGTCACAAAAAAAAAAAAAAAAAAAAAAAAAAAAAAAAAAAAAGAGCAATCTATTCACTTTCTCTGATATCTGATATAAAAGCGGATATAAACAAAATCTTCAAAGGTGTATGTATCTATGACCTTCGAGGCCAATCGCTGCATTCAACATTATAAACCTGACGTCGCATAACCTATGGTCCAACACACCGGATGTACATGACAGGCAATTGAAGGGATGGATTGGTCCTCTCGTTGTCTCGCTTTTGGGATCCTGTATCACAATGCAGTTCCCGAATATTCCCGGATTTGGAATATCCATTCCCGAATGGTGCTTGTCTTAACACTGCGTCTGTATAATGAATCGGGGATGAGAGAGAGAGAGAGAGAGAGAGAGAGAGAGAGAGAGAGAGAGAGAGAGAGAGAGAGAGAGTATATGTGTACAGCTATTCATTTTTTTTAAGTTAACATATATTTTGTATTTTCAGTATATTTTCAGTAATATATTTCTGTTGCTCAAGGACCACCTATTAAACTCTTCACTCATAAACCAGGGTATGTTTGTTTGTGTGTGTGTGTGAATTTAAGAATGTATGTAATTCTGTTGTGTTCTTCTTACGTAGCAAGGCCAGAAGAACAACAAATAAGAATGAAAATTAAACTTTATATATCCCCTAAAAATGTTTTTTTTCTACGTATATTATCTGAACACTGCTTATCAATACAGTTTTCGCTTACTCGGGGAGTAA
>NC_087207.1:66266073-66278573 GCF_015104395.2 Macrobrachium nipponense
TTAAGTTGTGTACCTTAATAAATACATATCCATCTTCTAAAAATGATTTTATTAAGTTGTGTACCTTGATAAATACATATCCATCTTCTAAAAATGATTTTATTGAGATGTGTACCTTAATAAATACATATCCATCTTCTAAAAACGATTTTATAAAGTTTCGTACCTTAATAAATACATATCCATCTCCTGAAAAGTATTTTATTAAGTTATATTTTCTTATGTTTACTCTTGTCACAAAATGTTTTGTCTTTGCTGAAAAGTCCCACCAGCGCTATCTGTTAGACGAGTCTGAATTCCACCGCCCTCACTCATTCACATGATTACGGTCCAATGGACGATCGGAATTTAGAGTAGCCTAAGACTGTGTTTGAGATGTTATATACTTTGAATTACCATAACAAATTTCTTTTGATCAAGGTATCCCCTTCCACTCAGACCTACGGTAACCTAACATAGGTCTTATACGAATAGTTTGCTGTGAGCTCCAGGTATTCTCATCCTTTCCTGTATTCACAGGCCTTAAACTGCAGCCTTTATTTAACTATAAACCTCAGTATCTCTTGTTTTCTGAACACGTCATCGCTTCATGCACACAGCCACATACGTAGACCCAGAAATAGAAACGAAATCGTTTATGACGTCCTCCAATTAATTTCTATTGCATTCTGTGAGAAGAAATTTGAGCGCCAGCCAATCGGAGTACGGGAATATGATGTAGTGGGAATAACAATCCAAGTAGGGGATATACTGATGGTCGGGCTGGACTGGAGCTTCATATTCACTCTCTCTCTCTCTCTCTCTCTCTCTCTCTCTCTCTCTCTCTCTCTCTCTCTCTCTCTCGACAAATATCTAAGCTGCATCCCAGACCATCCAAGATTGGTAGATGCAAAATATATCGGAGATGCATTAGTAATTCTCTGGTAGATATTAGAGGTGTCTCACACTGATGGACTTGGGGAAACCCGAGCAAGCTGTAAGGTCTGTAAGGTAAGGTCTCTCTCTCCCTTTCTCTCTCTATTTCAAAGTCTGCAGAATTAACAATTCTTCCCACTGCAAGTCAACCGGCGGATTTTCTCTTTTCAATATTTAATTCCAAGGAATAAATAGGAGAGCCTGATGGCGCCATCCGGAAGGTAAATGATTAATAGCCATCTCAACGTATCCTTCGTCTTCTATAAGGCTGAAGCTGGCTATATGGCAGCACCCGGCCTTGCCCTTTGGCGGCCCAGTAAGTGCGAGGGCTGGCGTGAAAGGGGTTAGGTGGCTTGGCGTGGACCTCAGGACTGGTACAGCCAAAAGAGATACATTACGTCCATTCAACTGAAGACCTCCTCTTTGATGCATCCCATGAAAAAGTTGGCAAAAATCGGAAGGGGATCGATCCCAGTAGGTGGAATATACATCGCCCCCCCCCCCCCCCAACCCCAATCATTTGCTATCGTCGACGATACCTTGAAAAGATCGTCTACTCATAGGCTATCCGATGGAAAGCAGATGCAACACTCGGCTTCTTTCCTTAACATCTTCCAGACCTTACCTTACATCTTGTTCGGGTTGCTCCGGTCCGTCAGTGTGAGGCACCTCTAATGTCTATCAGAGAATTGGTAATGCATCTTCCGGTATATTTTGCATCTTCCAATCTTGGATGGTCTGGGATGCAACTTAGATATTTGTCGAGCTTATTCTTAAACACATCTACGTTCACTCCTGATGTATTCCTCAGTTGAGCTGGCAACGCATTGAATAGACGCTGCATTATCGATGCTGGTGCGTAGTGGATTAATGTCCTGTGTGCTTTCCTTAGTTTTCCTGGTATAGTTTTGGGCACTATTAATCTACCTCTGCTTGCTCTTTCCGATATTTTTAGCTCCATGATGTTTTCGGCTATTCCTTCTATCTGCTTCCATGCCTGTATTATCATGTAGCGTTCTCTTCTCCTTTCTAGACTATATAATTTAAAAAATTGTAGTTTTTCCCAGTAGTCAAGATCCTTAACTTCTTCTATTTTCGCTTTAAAAGACCTTTGTACACTCTATTTGTGCAATATCTTTTGGTAGTGTGGGTACCATATCATATTGCAATATTCGAGTGGACTACGAACATACGTTTTATAAAGCATAATCATGTGTTCAGCTTTTCTTGTTTTGAAGTGCCGTAACAACATTCCCATTTTTGCTTTACATTTTGCCAATAGAATTGCTATTTGATCACTGCATAACATGTTCCTATTCAACATCACACCAAGGTCTTTAACTGCTTCCTTATTTATGATTGTCTCATTATTAGGTCCCCTATATGCATATAGCTTTCCTTCTCTGTCTCCATAATTTATTGATTCAAATCTATCAGAGTTAAATACCATCTTATTTACCTCTGCCCAATCATATACTTTGTTAAGGTCTCTTTGTAGCGAGTTCCTATCTTCATCACAAGTAATTTCTCTACTTATTCTTGTGTCATCGGCGAAACTACTCACTACCAAGTCCTTAACATTTCTGTCTATGTCTGCAATCATAATAACAAACAGAAATGCAGCTAGCACCGTACCTTGTGGCACACCGGATATTATCTTAGCTTCATCCGATTTCTCATCGTTTGCAATAACTATCTATTTTCGTTTGTGTAAAAATTCTTTTATCCATCTTCCTACTTTGTCCACCATATTATGTTTTCTAATTTTCTTCGCTAATATATTATGGTCTACCTTGTCAAAAGCTTTTGCAAAATCTAGATAAACCACATCTGTTTCTTTTCCGTTTATCATATTCTTATATATGTTCTCACGGTGGACTAACAGTTGGGTTTGTGTACTTTTTCCAGGTACAAAACCATGCTGTCCTATATTAAACAAATTATTTTTCATTAAATGTTTCATAATATTTTTCTTCATTACCCTTTCATACACTTTCATAATATGTGATGTTAGACTCACAGGCCTATAATTACTTGCCTCTAGTCTTGATCCACATTTGAAAGTAGGGGTGATATATGCTAATTTGTGCTCATCATAAATCTTGCCTGTATCTACACTTTGCCTTAATAATATTGCAAGGGGCTTTGCAATAGAATGAACTACTTTCTTTAATAAAATATCAGGGACACCATCAGGCCCAGTTGCTGATCCATTTTCAATTTCATTAACAGCTTGCACAATATCAGCTTCATTAATATCTATGTCTGATAAATATTAACTATTTTCATCCCTTATTTCTGTATCATTATCTTCATTATCAATTTTACTGGTAAATTCTCTCTTATATCTCTCTGCTGATATGTTGTATATTTCCTTTTTTTCATTCGTTTATTTCCCTTCATTTCTTAGAGGGTCTATTTCTATTCTTCTTTTATTCATCTTTTTCGCATATGAGTACATTAGTTTGGGGTTTTGCTTGATATTTACTAGAGTTTTTTCTTTCAAGTCCGTTTTTCATTTTCTTTTGATTGTATAATCTTTTGTTCTGCATTTTCTATCTTACCTTTTAGTTCTATAACTTTCCATGCATTCTTTTCTTTTGCAAGACCTTTTTTCCACTTTCTGATTTTCTGGAACAAGATCCTTCTGTCTCTTGGTATGCATGACTGATGTTTACTTTTCTTCTTCGGTTATATTTATCCACTTTTTTTTTCTCTATTTTATATAATATATCTGTATTTACCTGTACATATATTATCACTTACGAATATGTTACCCCAATCTTTGTTTAATTCTTCATTTATTTCTGACCATTTTATATTTTTACTGTAGAAACGGTATTTTCCATATCCTTCCCACTTTTTCATCTCTTGCTTATCTCTGTTTTCACTTGCTTTGGAATGGACTGTTAATTCTATGATATTATAGTCTGAAATACTCGCATAATAAACTATCATTTCTTTAACATAATTCAACTCGTTCACAAATACTAGGCCTTAATTATTTTCCTTTCTTGTTGGTAGTTGATTTATTTGTTGAATGTTGTATTCTAGTAGCATATCTAATAGCTTTTCGAATTGCCTCTTATCTTCTGCACTACTATTACTCTCTTTAATACATGTATAAATACAACCACAATCTCCTTTTCGTTCTTTCCAATCTACGAAAGGAAAGTTAAAGTCTCCGGATAGGAGAATAGTCTAGTCTTTGTGACTTCTACATATATTATCCAGAGAGAGAGAGAGAGAGAGAGAGAGAGAGAGAGAGAGAATTTCACTCTATACTGCATATGACTGAGAGAGAGAGAGAGAGAGAATTTCACTCCATATTGCACATGAGCCATGATAGAGAGAGAGAGAATTTCCACTCCATACTCAACAGACAGACAGAGAGAGATGAAGAGAGAGAGAGAGAGAGAGAGAGAGAGAGAGAGAGAAGTTCACTCCATACTACACACGACAGTGAGAGAGAGAGAGAGAGAGAGAGAGAGAGAGAGTCTTTCATTCCGAATCAAGTCTCAACATCCCCTATCTGACTTGTCATTCCCAGTAAACCCACATTCCTGCACTCTGATTGGCTAACGCCAGAATTGCTCCTCCCAAATCTTAAAAGAAAAAAAAAAATGATTTTTGCAAATTATTTTCCGTTGACAAAAATACAAACCGTGTTGGTTTTGCAACCTCCGGCTCAAATAAAACCCCATCCCAATAAAATTACACTTTTCTAAACGACTGGAACTTTGCTTTTTTTCCAACTGCAGACTGAAAACGAAGGCGAGAATATTCGCCATTTTCAAAATATAAGAAGAAAATGATTGTACTGCAAATGTGCAAAATGATTTCACTCCTGTTTGCATAATCCATTTCCCTCTTTCTTGACCTAAGTAATAACTTACGTGAAGCTGCCAGTCTGGAAGAGTTTTGGGAATAGAAACTTAATCCCTACGAGACGCGTGTACGTTTATAATTTATTATATAATATTATAATATATATAATATATAAATATATATTATATATAAATATATATATATATATATATTAGGGATTTTTTTAGGTAAACGACACTCGTTTAAAGAAAACGAAACAAAACATCTAACTGGCAACTTAACCTACCCTTGTTCCGTTGCATACCCTCTTTGGAGTTGGCTGAAAGTCAACTAGGCAAAGATAAACTCCCGTGGTAACAAAAATATACTTTTTATTTCCCGAAATTAGCTAACATTAAAATGGAATAACATTAATTAACTCTGACTCAAAAGACACGTTAAATTATCATATTCCTCTCAAAAATATATTTAGGTAAGTACACCCTGTCTTTCCCTAAGTGTCCAAACATTAATAGTTTATTAATAGTCGAAACCAGTCAGAGAATAAACCCATTGGTGACTTCGAATCCATCTTATCCGACGGACCTGCAACACCTCTTCCAGGCGTTTTCCACACTCCGTCAATCAAAATCAGTGAGTCCCCCCCCTTTTGCAATTGTTCTCCAGATTAAATGTCATTTTCTGTTCGTTACGAACACAGACACCGACTGGCACACAATAGGCATGCATGCTTCATGCCTGAAACTCGTGATCTTCGAGGCGTGACACTAACCACAAAGTGCACTGGTAAGCTATCCTGTATGTTTTTCATTTCAGCATCTTCGAGGAATCCAGCGTTTTGCGTCTGTCTCTGACCGGCAAGAGCTAAAGTTAACAACCCATTATTGTGCTTTTAAGGGATATTATAATATATTAATATTATTTATATATATATATATATATATATATATGATACTATATGTAATATAAATATAATAAAAATGTAATTTTCTATATACTATAAATATCGCATATATATAGTATATGTGTAGTATATATATATACTATATATATATATATATATATATTTTCTATATACTAAAATATGAATATATATATGTGTGTATATATAATATATATATATATATAATAATGTGTTGTGTGTGTGTGTGTGTGTACTATATGTATTTATTTATACACATACATACATACATACATACATACATACATACATACACACACATATATTTTTGTTTGCTTTGAATTTAAGTTTCTTGTTTTTAGACTTCGTGAGCTTTTTTTTTTTTTTTAATTGAGTCCAATAATTTTTGTTTTAATCTTTGTAATTTTACAGCCTGATGATGAGAAATGTGGTCTCGATAAATTTGGCCAATAAATTTACAATGCTCCGATGGCTGTTTGCAATTTTATTCCTCCTAAATCTGCGGCGTTCTAGATGCCCCAATCTTCCAGACTATATATATATATATATTATTATATTAATATATATTCTATATATATAATAGTCTTATATATTGAATTATTATTATTATAATATTATATATATATATGTATATGTGTGTGTGTGTGAGTGTGTATGCGTGTGTATTATCTTAAGCCACTTATGCAATGAAACAAAAAGCATGACCCAAGAAAAATACAATAACTTGCAAATAAATATCCTCTCCTGCATAAAAATCACATCGCTTTGCAACCTCTTTTCAATCTGACTTAACTACGAACTAAAGATAAATAAGTAACTTGCACAGAAGCGCGAAGAAGAATTTGGAAAAAAAAAATAAAATAAGGAAAAAAAAAAAAGACCGCTACGCCAGATTATCATTAAGTTGCAAAGCGGATTAATTCCTCGCCGACGGCGTCGAGTTACGGAGTTGTTCGTTTACAGTGATTTTTTTTTTTTTGCGCAAGTAATCCAGAAGTTTTGGAAAATAAAAATTAAATCCAGTTTACACAATCTCGTGGAGAACGCCATTACCACTCCCACATACATGCAAGGTGGCATTCCTGAAGATGTATACTTATGAGTATAAATACATAGGTATATATATATCCATTTATATATATATATATATATATATATATATATATATATATATATATATATATTTATATATATATATGTGTGTGTGTGTGTCATAAACACAAAAGCACACTCACAAATACAGACACATTTTTTACTTATGAGAACATTCGAGTTTGAAATGTGAGTACAGAAGTCCGTGGAGTTACTGTGAGTTTTGGATGGTGTGTGCTGATGTATGAGTTTGGAGAATTGAGTTAGAGAACTTGATATTTTTTTCTTTGCGAGTTGTGATAATGACTTATGATTTAGTGGTCATATTAAGTGGAGTTAATTGAGAGACGTTCAGTTAGTATTTCTGACTTTTTGAGGTCATTATTTGATAGAAGTAGTATGTCTGGGGTTAATTCTTTTTTGATTGACCGATGACTTGACTGACATACTAACACACCATAATCGTCGTTCCCCGACGCTAGCAAGCCGTCCACCAGCCATGCAGAGATGTTGCTGTCGTTTATCCAGAGTTTCTACGAGTCTACAGAGTTCTACAGCGCTTTTGGGTCTACAAAGCCGTTAGAAGTCTTCTACAGGGAGGGAGGCATTCTGTCTTCCTACAGCTAGCTACAGTCTGTTCTGGAAGTTGCAGACAAGCAAAGAGGGATATTCGAGAATCCAAAATGAGAGAAAATTTAGTGTTATTTGAGATGAAGCGTGATAAGACATTACTTTATAATGCCAGAGACGTGCAGTTATTATTTTTTGTATTTTGAGCCGGCCAATGTTTTCTTATATATATAAGCTGTTTTTTTTTACCAGTTGCTAGGCGGGAGCTAGCAATTTTGGTGGCCGAGCTCTGTGAGATAAAAGGGGTTATAATTAATATGTTTAATATGCCAGTGTGATGTACTGTGACCTTTTTGGAATGCGCAGGCTTCCCATAGAGCCAGAGCCGAAGCAACGGCCTGAGAAAGCTGATAAATCATTTCTGATGCATAGTTTAAGCGGTCAATGTTCACGAGTTCATGGGTCTTGTCCAAGTGCCTTTGGGAAACTGGTTGCAACCAGTTACATGGGGCGTTGACAAAGTGTGCATTCGTATGTACGTGTGCGCCTCTTCCTTTGATAATAGCGTTCTTAGCAAGTCTATGGGAAGACTTGCAGAGAGATCTGTGGCGAGTGCCAAAGTGTTTTTTAAACTGTGAGTGATATTCTGGGTTGAAATGGGTAAGTGTTGAATTACTTTAGCCAAAGGGGTGGCTTGCTGATTGCTTGTAAAATGTCATATTTCATTTAAGCTGTTAACTTTGTCTTTAAACTTATGTGTGCTAACGAGTGTGTTTCTCGTGTCTTTGTAACAGACGATTCTGGCAAGGGGACAGAGAGTCCTAGGGGGGACCAGAGTCCCGTATGGGAGAAGAGATAATTGGTGTGACAAATTACTGATTAAGACATTTTAAATTCTGTGGGGGGGGCGGTTAACTGAATTAGTTAGTGTGTGAGACTTAAGTTATTATCTTTCCATTGTTAAATAAACGTTATTTTTTGTATAACTTTGACTCTCATTTGATTACCTATCAGAATGGAGAGAGAGAGAGAGCGGGTCGCGAGAGAGAGAGAGAGAGAGAGAGAGAGAGAGAGAGAGAGAGAGAGTATCAGTTTGACTACGCTTTGGTTTCACGCATACCAAATAAAACGAGATTAATATCTCGTTACACACACACACACACACACACACACACACATATATATATATATATAATTATATACATAAATACCTATATATATATATATAGATATACATTACATTCATACAATATATATTATATATTATATATATATATATTATATTATATTATATATATATATATATATATAATGACTGGTAAAAGTGTTCTGTAACAACAGAATTCCATCTAATAAAAGGAGCCCATAAAAACACAACAAAAATGTAGAGAGAAAAGTACTATATTTCAGAGACTGCTTGTCTCTCTCTTCAGGTATAGAATGAGAAAAGTTTACAGAAAATGGTGGTATTTATACCAAGAGATTCGTCCACAAGTAAGCCAATTTAGGTCACCCCCGCTGATAATCTTCCTTTAATCTTCTTAAGCGTTGGTTGAATGAACACTGCGTCGACGATGTCTGATGTCCAATTCCCTTTTGAGATGTTCATTACCTGCTTCTCTTTTATTAAGGCCGATTCCATCATTTGACTCTTGTACCGGCAGTTGCTGCTATAAATTACACGTGACATATTCCAGTTTATTCTATGGTTATGTTCATTTATATGATTGAAAATAGCCGAGTTCTGTTGTCCATACCTAACTGACCGTTTGTGTTGTATTAATCTCTGGGGAAGTGATTTACCTGTAAATCCGATGTAAGATTGGTCACAGTCCTGGCATGGGATCTCATATACCCTAGAGTCTTTGGGCGATGTCTTTTGTTGGACGTTAATCAGGGATTTGGCTAAGGTATTTGGGTAGGTAAATGCAAAAGGGTTGGATTTCCCAAGGGTGTGAGTTACTCTCTTAATCGTCTCCAGGTGGGGAATTTTTATTTTATTGTTGGGTGTGTCTCTGGTCTTGTCGTTTGGGGGGTCGTTAGAAAATTACGTTTTGCTTTTCTTTTTTGAATTGCTTTCTCAATTATATGGTCAGGATACTTTAAAGATGAAAGTTGCTTGCGAATTAGTTCAAATTCTTTTTCCAGGAAATCTGTGGGAACAAATTCGTAAGGCTCTTAGGAATAGGTTGCTGGCTAGACCTATCTTGATAGTATTGTCATGATAGCTAAAGTAGTGAATATATGAAAGTGAGAACGTTGGTTTTCTGTATATGGTAAATTTGTATTCTGTCGTGTCTCTGATTATTAAAACATCAAGAAAAGGACTTTGTTGTCTGTTTCCCATTCAACTTTAAATTTGATGCTGGGCACTAATGCGTTTAATTTTGAGAGGAATTCATTAAAATTACCCCACTTATTATCCCAAAATGTTAGTATGTCATCCACGTATCTCATCCACAGCATGTTTTTGGGTTTTATTGCATTTATTACTGTAGTTTCAAAGTATTCCATGTACAGATTGGCTAAAATAGGACTTAAAGGACTACCCATACTACACCCGAATTTTTGCTTGTAGAATGATTCCCCGAATGAAAATACGTTATTAGATGCACATAATTCAACTAACTTATTATTTTGTCAAGTGCCAAAGGGAAATGATCTGAATAGGGGGATCATTTTTCCCTTAAAAACTGAAGAACGTCCTGTACTGGTACTTTTGTGAATAGGGAGTCTACGTCAAGGCTTAAAAGTTTTATGTTGTGAAGTGGTATATGTGCTTCTCTGAATTTGTGACAAAAGTCTTCCGAATGTTTGATGTGACTGGGAGAAAAAGTGCCTAAAAAAGGAGAAAGGAGGCCAGCTAACCATTTAGAAATTTTGTAATTGAAAGCTCCGGCGCATGAAACGATGGGTCTGAATGGAAGATTGTCTTTGTGAGTTTTGGGAAGACCATAAAAGTAGGGTAATTTAGGATTAATTACTTTAAATTTCTCTAATAGTTCAATACTCTTTTTGTCTTGGCCAATTAATCTTACTTTCCGAAAAAATTCTTTGGGAACGTTCTGGAGGGGATTTTTCGTCAGTTTTTCGTAAGTATTTGTGTCGCTAAGGAGCTGGTTGATTTTGTCGAGGTAGAAGTCTTTGTCCATTATTACAATTTTGCCGTCTTTGTCGGATCTACTTATTATAACATCTAACTTTTTTAGCGAGTGGATGGCTATCATGAATCTGCGGGGAACAGGATATTTCTTATGAAGGTCAGTTAAAGCATTTAGTAACACTCCTTTTAAACATATCTCTTCACGGCTGTAGTTTTTGTCAGATATGAATTTATCAAAAGCCACTATGAAGTCTAGGTTGTTTTTGCGGTCTGGCATTAGGGCAAAGGATAAGCCTAAAAAAATTTAAAACTAAATGTTGATTTACAGTAAGGGGGGGGGGTGTTGGATAAGTTTAAAACTTTGTCTTGTTGTTCAAGATTATTCCATGCGCTATTATCTATTAGGTTATTTAACTTGCGTAAAAGTCTGTTGGAATGAGTCACGCTATTATAGGCAGCAATGTCGGAACAGAATGAAATCAGATACCTGTATACGTGGTCCGTAGTGAGGAGGCGAAGATTAGATTGAGTTCCATATATCACTCTGCGTAGCACGAAGATGTCGTTTCTCGTATTGGTGATTCTTTCTTCCAAGAAAATCTTGTGTGATAGAGGGAAGGGGTTTGATTGCAGAGTCCATCTCCCGAACGCATTAGTGCCCAGCATCAAATTTAAAGTTGAATGGGAAACAGACAACAAAATTCCTTTTCTTGATGTTTTAATAATCAGAGACACGACAGAATACAAATTTACCATATACAGAAAACCAACGTTCTCACTTTCATATATTCACTACTTTAGCTATCATGACAATACTATCAAGATAGGTCTAGCCAGCAACCTATTCCTAAGAGCCTTACGAATTTGTTCCCCAGATTTCCTGGAAAAAGAATTTGAACTAATTCGCAAGCAACTTTCATCTTTAAAGTATCCTGACCATATAATTGAGAAAGCAATTCAAAAAGCAAACGTAATTTTCTACCGACCCCCTAAAGACAAGACCAGAGACACACCCAACAATAAAATAAAAATTCCCCACCTGGAGACGATTAAGAGAGTAACTCACACCCTTGGGAAATCCAACCCTTTTGCATTTACCTACCCAAATACCTTAGCCAAATCCCTGATTAACGTCCAACAAAAGACATCGCCCAAAGACTCTGGGGTATATGAGATCCCATGCCAGGACTGTGACCAATCTTACATCGGATTTACAGGTAAATCACTTCCCCAGAGATTAATACAACACAAACGGTCAGTTAGGTATGGACAACAGAACTCGGCTATTTTCAATCATATAAATGAACATAACCATAGAATAAACTGGAATATGTCACGTGTAATTTATAGCAGCAACTGCCGGTACAAGAGTCAAATGATGGAATCGGCCTTAATAAAAGAGAAGCAGGTAATGAACATCTCAAAAGGGAATTGGACATCAGACATCATCGACGCAGTGTTCATTCAACCAACGCTTAAGAAGATTAAAGGAAGATTATCAGCGGGGGTGACCTAAATTGGCTTACTTGTGGACGAATCTCTTGGTATAAATAACCACCTTTTCTGTAAACTTTTCTCACTTCATATACCTGAAGAGAGAGACAGCAGTCTCTGAAATATAGTACTTTTCTCTCTACATTTTGGTGTTTTTATGGGCTCCTTTTATTAGATATATATATATATATATATATATATATATATATATATTATATATATATATATATATATATATATATATATATACACACACACACATAAATAATTCACCATACGTCTAGTACAATAAGGGTACTACAGCATTTATCACCGTCAATAACAACATAAACACAAACGCGGCTCACGTATACACACTTACACAATTACGAGTACACAACACGTACACACACGCCTCATCCATCTCATTTCCCAAAGTTAAGGAGACCTTGTTCTCCCCCCCCCCCCCCCCCCCCCCCCCCCCCCCCCCCCCCCCCCCCCCAACCCCGTCCCCCCAATATTCCTGACTGACGCTAATCCTATAAGGTGTTGCGTCACGTCAATATCCGTGGAAAGCCTTTACCCTCAAACAAAAGT
>NC_087207.1:66283573-66303573 GCF_015104395.2 Macrobrachium nipponense
TTAATCGTCTCCAGGTGGGGAATTTTTATTTTATTGTTGGGTGTGTCTCTGGTCTTGTCTTTAGGGGGTCGGTAAAAAATTACGTTTGCTTTTGAATTGCTTTCTCAATTATATGGTCAGGATACTTTAAAGATGAAAGTTGCTTGCGAATTAGTTCAAATTCTTTTTCCAGGAAATCTGGGGAACAAATTCGTAAGGCTCTCTTAAGAATAGGTTGCTAGCTAGACCTATCTTGATAGTATTGTCATGATAGCTAAAGTAGTGAATATATGAAAGTGAGAACGTTGGTTTTCTGTATATGGTAAATTTGTATTCTGTCGTGTCTCTGATTATTAAAACATCAAGAAAAGGAATTTTGTTGTCTGTTTCCCATTCAACTTAAATTTGATGCTGGGCACTAATGCGTTTAATTTTGAGAGGAATTCATTAAAATTACCCCACTTATTATCCCAAAATGTTAGTATGTCATCCACGTATCTCATCCACAGCATGTTTTTGGGTTTTATTGCATTTATTACTGTAGTTTCAAAGTATTCCATGTACAGATTGGCTAAAATAGGACTTAAAGGACTACCCATACTACACCCGAATTTTTGCTTGTAGAATGATTCCCCGAATGAAAATACGTTATTAGATGCACATAATTCAACTAACTTTATTATTTTGTCAAGTGCCAAAGGGAAATGATCTGAATAGGGGGATAATTTTTCCCTTAAAAACTGAAGAACGTCCTATACTGGTACTTTTGTGAATAGGGAGTCTACGTCAAGGCTTAAAAGTTTTATGTTGTGAAGTGGTATATGTGCTTCTCTGAATTTGTGACAAAAGTCTTCCGAATGTTTGATGTGACTGGGAGAAAAAGTGCCTAAAAAAAACATCGCCCAAAGACTCTGGGGTATATGAGATCCCATGCCAGGACTGTGACCAATCTTACATCGGATTTACAGGTAAATCACTTCCCCAGAGATTAATACAACACAAACGGTCAGTTAGGTATGGACAACAGAACTCGGCTATTTTCAACCATATAAATGAACATAACCATAGAATAAACTGGAATATGTCACGTGTAATTTATAGCAGCAACTGCCGGTACAAGAGTCAAATGATGGAATCGGCCTTAATAAAAGAGAAGCAGGTAATGAACATCTCAAAAGGGAACTGGACATCGGACATCGTCGACGCAGTGTTCATTCAAACCCCCCAACCCCAAGAAAAACCCGCCCCCCCTTTTTTTTTTTTTAAGAAGATTAAAGGAAGATTATCAGCGGGGGTGACCTAAGTTGGCTTACTTGTGGACGAATCTCTTGGTATAGATCACCTTTTCTGTAAACTTTTCTCATTCATATACCTGAAGAGAGAGACAGCAGTCTCTGAAATATAGTACTTTTCTCTCTACATTTTTGGTTTTGGTGTATGGGCTCCTTTTATTAGATAATATATATATATATATATATATATATATATATATATATATATATATATATAACCACATGAATGTTCCTTCAAATGGGGCGAAAACTTACTTTTTGCAACTGACTGCGGGCTTGGTGGCGAGGAAGGTGGCCAGTCCGTCCGACAGACCAGGAATAAAGGAACAATGTCGACGTCCGCCAGGAACACCCACTCCGTTCCGCAGTTCTTGCGCGCCACGTTGCGGACGACATTCTGCGGATAGGGCATCCGCTCCCTCCACATCAACATCTGCGGAAAGAGGAAGGGTAGTTCAACCTGTGGCTCCTTAACACAAGCAATTACTAAATGGCGATGATGATCTATGATGATTTGTCATGATGGACATAGCCCTATGTTCTCATTTATATTATATATATATATATAGTATATATATATATATATATATATATATATATATATATATATATATATATATATTATATATACATACACATATAAATGGATGTATGCATATATGTATGTTCCAGCATAACTCTGAAATGCACTGAGCAATTTCAACCAAACTTGGTATACATATGACTTCCCAACTGGAAAAGAATACTGTTTGGTTAAGATTTCACTGGGGGGTGAAACGTAAGAATATCCGAAAACGACAGATATTATTGTCTAATCTATATAGTTTTCGAGGTCGCTGAGATGAATAGTGACACTCCCGATGCCCTTCAAGTCCCAGTTCTGCCCTGATAGGAATGGGAGTTTGAGAAGAGGTGACTAAGATGTCAAAAAAGACTGGGCGATGTAACAAGAGCAACTATCATTCCAGGAGAGAAAGAGAGAGAGAGAGAGAGAGAGTTTATCGGTTGTCATTCAGTTTTCTCAGGCAGCACAAGGTTGGTCAGCTAGTAGGTTACATAAATGTTCAGACAAATAATACTTGTGATTTGATCAAATTTATACCGCAATGAAGATGTGTGTCAAGAGAGCAGTATATATATATATATATATATATATATATATATATATATATATATATATATATATATATATAAAACCTAACATGAAATATGTACGTAAATATAGGCATATTTATATATATATATATATATATATATATATATATATATATATATATATATATATATATTATATATATGCTAATATGAATTATGTATTAAATATATGTACATACACACACGCACATACATATATATATATATATCGACAAAAATTCTCATGTAAATGAAGAACAGATAACAGAAGAGCCTTATATTTCTAAAAGTGCCTCTGATCCTCTCGAGACAATAATGGCTTCGTTTTCAGAAGAAGCATGACCCATACCAAAAGGCATTTACAAACCGCCGGCAATTAGCAGACACCGGGTCCATCAACTACCGCCAGGAGTCTGAGACTTGGTAGAGTTCGTCTTCTTTAAAATGGGATCCAAAAATATATAGCCAATTTTACCCGTCTTCCGTGGCCCTTAAAATAGGTTCGCGTTGCTCGATGTCTTAAACAAAGCAGCTCCGCATGTGGAATATGGAACATTTCGCGCTTCTACAAACAATTTTTGATGTATTCAAGATCACGGCGTTTTATATACTAGCAATTTACCAATCCTTACTGAAAGCATATTCATCTACAGCTTCCTATAAGTGACTCACTGATGTTTATTTTAACTATTATGTCATTGATGTTTACCGTATAGTGTTCTTTTCCAAATGATAAGTCATATACATACAGAAATTATGAATGAAAACAAATTCGTAAGGTAACTAAGTCTACGGGCATAACCAGCCCCGTTTCACGAGCAGAACCAGATCCGTTTAAGGGAATCCCTTCTCATCCCCACCCCATTCGAAGGGGAGGGGGATAGGTAGGAAGAAACCCCCTTATAAACCATCTTGGGGGTTCCCACTATAACCCTGCCAAGTTTCATGCCCATCGGACCAGCCGTTTGGCCGTGATTGAATGACAGACGGACGGACAGACATAACGCCCATTAAAGTATAGTAAGATGATGTTTGTTTCCTTAGGGCCATTTTTTCTTTTATTTTTTTATTAACATTCCATTTAGTGGTATTATAGTAAAAGTCCAGTTTGATATGAAAAGATTTCAACAACGATTTTATGGTTTCAAAACCCGTATTGTGATTGTGACTAGTTATTTCGTTCATGAATATGAGAATTGTGACTACTTATTTCGTTTATGAATAAGAGAATTGAAGAGTGTCTCTTACCGATCTTTGCTCATCGAGTTGTCACTGGGAACGACGTTTCCCATGAAACCCACAGAAGGAATATAATACCCCTTGTAGAATATATAATGCTCAACGAATACTCTTTGGAATTTGATATAACTGTGATAACCAACGAACTCTTTGAAAAAGGGCTAGAAATGTGCAGATACGTAGAGTTAGCAGATTCAGATGTTCTAGTACCGTGAGAAGAATGGAGGTGGGGCAGGAGGTAGGGGGGAGGAGGAGGAGAAGAGAAAGGCCTACGAAGAGCTGGATAGATGGCATGAGAAGGATAAGGGAAAGAAAATTACTTAACATAAACACATACGCGTGTAAATATATTATATATATATATATATATATATAGATAATAATAATATAATATATATTATATATATATGAACTGATGTACAAGAGCTGATTATGTAATGATATTTATTTACCAACACTTGCTCTGGAATTATATATATATATATATATATACAACTTCAGCTCCAGAGCAAGTGTTGGCAAATGAATCCCATTACAGCAAAACCAGGGCAACTAGAGCAATTCATTACCCAGCCTCTATTACAACAGCACAATAATTCCACACGATTATACCATATGTTAGAATATTATATTCAACAAAATTACCGAGGGGCGGTATTTCGAGATAGTCCATTATCTTGTGATACTGCCAAGATTAAGATGTCAGTCTTGAAATTATCGTTGGTGATGAGTCAGGGATAAGAGAGAAGAGAGAGAGAGAGAGAGAGAGAGAGAAAGAGAGAGAGAGAGAGAGAGAGAGTAACTAGATAATTTTTAACAGTTAGACGGAGAGCATTGTCGCATCAGATGGGATTTGTATATACGTATGTGTATACACACACACATATATGTATATAACGAGCTACAAATGTCCTTTAATATCTAATTCGCTCTACCTCGGAATTAATATATTTTCATATATGTTTAACCGAAGGAGAATTTTTTAGGCGATAATAGATTTGCCGGCTGACGGGCACGGACCATCGACAACTTCAAATCCAGGACGACAGTGAAGCCTTATATAATGGCTACGTGCGGATAAAAGCACTACAACGCTTTACCGAGGACGAGGGGGTTTGATGCAGTCTCCAAAACTACGAATACCTGAGTGCTACAGGTATTTGAGGTGGGAGGCAGCTTAAACTTATATCCTCTTACGGTGGCGGGGTGGGTTAAGGCTTCACTGTCGTCCTGGATTTGAAGGTGGCGATGGTTAGTGCCCGTCAGCCGGCAATTCTGTTATCGCCTAAAAGATTCCCCTTCGGTTAAGCATACATGAAAATATATTAATTCCGAGGTAGAGCGAATTAGATATTAAAGGACATTTGTAGCTCGATATATGTATATGAATCACGGTAATGTGATATGACTTACATATATGTAAACCTATATAATGTGTGTGTGTTAGAGAGAGAGAGAGAGAGAGAGAGAGAGAGAGAGAGAGAGAGAGAGAGAGAGAGAGAGAGAGAGAGAGAGATTGAACCTTTCACTGCGGTTCCCAATTAAGTAAAAAAATGTGAGAAATTTACATACTACGTCCAGAAACGTCTTATACATTATACATTTACCATCTATGGATTTATTTCTAACTAATAATAATAGTAATAATAATAATAACAGTCCAATTATCATCCGTATCATGGCATCTACACACGAAACAGATTAAAAGGATATTAAACAAATGAAACTTGGCGGCAAACAGAGCGATAATAAATAATAATAATAATAATAATAATAATAATAATAATAATAATATAATAATGATAGCCACTTTTAACAATCCTCTCCCCTCCCCACAGATGTGACAAACTACTTAAGGGATCAAGTCACAGCCAAGTCTGAATTACTGAGCTGGGAATTTAATATGCAAATTAGTCATACGAGCTTTATATATATATGAAAAAAGGAGCAGAGCCAGAATCGGCGGACGGGGAATTCAAATTCATTATTATAATCCCTGGGATATCCCAACAGAACGGGAATCCCAGGTCGAGGGCTTTAATGATGGTGGTCTGGCGAGTGTAATGAGGTATTGGAATGAATACGTGTTCCAGGAGTGGCGTAGTTTTCGATGCTGGTGGTATGGAATTATTTTTGCGCGATATTTGGCGCATTTCATTTCACTTAATCTATTTATTAATTCATTTATTTATTTACGAGGCGTTTTCCCCTTTCGGTTAAAAGCGGACGAAGTGAATTTCCAAAACACTTTCACTGGGAACGTTGACATTGTGTACTTATGAACAAACGTTTCGTAAGTTAGTCTTCACTTGTTCAGTGAGAAATTGTGAAAGGATAATCATTGCAATGGTTGGTTTCTTGGCTTAAATTAAACCTGCCTTAAGTGTTTGTTTGTATGGTGTTTTTACGTTGCATGGAACCAGTGGTTCTTCAGCAACGGGACCAACGGCTTTACGTGACTTCCGAACCACGTCGAGAGTGAACTTCTATCACCAGAAATACACATCTCTAACCCCCTCAGTGGAATGCCCGAGAATCGAACTCGCGGTCACCGAGGTGATACGCCAACACCATACAGACCACGCCACGGAGGCCTTAAGTGATAAGTGGCTTGGTGTGAACCTCTGAACTCATGCAACCAACAAAGACGATGAAAAAGTTCAAGACGCGCTATACTGTCTATGCAAGAGAGAGGTAAATCAGAATACATGACTAGATGTGATTGGTCAACACACCAAGCCTTGATTGGTCGACCCTTCCCATATGATTAATTGGGTCACTGAGGGAGGGTCCTGGACGAGGGTATATATGTCCTGCTATTATAGCTCGGCCACGGGTCTCCTGAAGGTGGTCGAGGGGTGAACCAAGAATTCTTGAGTAACATTATGGGAAGAGCAGTGTTGCAAGTTGTGTGTTTGTGTGTGTGTTTTTAATTGGGGACAATATTGGCTTGGGGAGCTCTTTGATGTTTCTTATTACCACCAACACGAATATTACGTTTTCTCACGGTTGATTTGCAGACAGGAAGCGTGGAAATCAACGTCAGCCGAGTAATGGGAACGGTAACTAGAAACACAAGACGTATAAGAGCAGGAAGGTATGTTACTACAGTAATATTTATCAATAATTAGCGACTTACTTAAATTCAATCAAATCAAAGGGATGAACGAACAAATAATTAAATCTGCATTCTGCCAAAATAATTTTTCAAAGAAATTCTCGCTTTTGACTCCAAAATGAGATTTAAGGTCAATCAAGCTGAAAAAAAAAATCTTACTATAATGGGCATTATGTCTGTCCGTCCGTCTGTCATTCAATCACGGCCAAACGGCTAGCCCGATGAGCATGAAACTTGGCAGGGTTATAGTGGGGAACCCTAAGATGGTTTATAATGGGGTTTCATCCTACCTCTCCCCCCCTCCGAAGGGGGTGGGGGTGATAAGGGATTCACTGAAACGGGGCTGATTATGCCCGTAAACTTAGTTACTTTACGAATTTATCATACATAATTTCTGTATACATACTTTTGTTAGTAAATATAAAGGTGAGATATTACGCCAACACCACACCGACCACACCGCCACTGAGGCGCTTTCCTCCACAGCACGAATCGTCGCTCAGAAAAAAAATCGAAACCCAATTCTCCAGATCGCTCTCTCTAGCAAAATCAATAAACGAGTAAATAATTAAAACGCCGCGAAAGAGAATGAAACATTATATATATCCCTCTTTCTCGGGAAGTTCAACTCTTGCAGAAACCTTGGACGGGAAGTTTCGAAGGGGGTAAAAATAGATTAGACGTTCTTTTCCTCCCGCCCAAAAATGATTCCGAAATCGCTTTGGCTGATGGAGACGACAAAATCCAAAATCCATTTCCAATTTCTTGAAAAAAAAAAAAAAAAAAAAAAAAAAAAAAAAAAAAAGGAGGGAGGGGGGGGAGAGAGAAGGGGGGGGAAGGGGGGGTGGGTGGGGCGACAGAGAGAGAATTTGACCAGGGTGGTGAATAAGCATTTCTCTCGAGTTAGACCCGAACAGGACACTGATTACTCCTGGGCCATTCCTATTCCCTGAAGGTGCCATAAGCCAAGACTTTCCAAATTTCCCATAAAAAAATTTTTTGGCTTTTCGTTTTTTTTTTTTTTTTTTGTTTTTTTTTTTTTTTTTTTTTTTTTTTTTTTTTTTTTTTTTTTTTTGGTGGTGGGGGGGGGGGGGGGGGGGGGGGGGGGGGGGGGGGTTGCTTAGACTTTGACTCACAAACTCGTCCCTCCTTCGGCAAAGAACGAATGCCGCTTTTTATTAGTTTTTATTGAAATGGAGGTATACACCTTATTTAATTCATGGGGGTTTCTAAGAAATGTTTGTTGACATTTCGGTTCTCCCCAACTTCGCAGTTTTCTGGAAATTTTTTATTTTTTAAATTTTATATATATATATATATATATATAATATATATATATATATATATATATATAATATATATATTATACATATATATATATACACTTGTGTGTAACAATAATTAGCACAATATCACGAGTTGAACAGTAACAAATTCTCGTCTCACATGAGGATCGACCCCTGGTCTATAAGTTGAAAGGCAATAACGTTGCAAACTAAGCCACAAGAGTCATAAAAGAAGTTGGAACCTCCGTAAGTACCACTGTACCCAAGGCTTTGCATGGGCAATGAGAAGCATGCCAGTATTTCCATAACAATACCAACCTTGAATCCAAGACTTACGGGAAATACAGGCATAAAATTCCCGAAAACTATGTAATAAAATATACAAATAAAACTCAAGACACACTTTGCACAACACATACAGAAAATACAATCACGTTACAACACAAAACACACGCTCAACACAGGTGCCTACTCGTATATAACAGACAGAAAGCTAAGACGTCTCGCAATGAATAAAGCACATCTATTTCCAAACTCCTTTTATGTAATGAAATACAGAAATCACAGACATTTTGCGATAAAAAAATATATGGAAATCACAGAAGAAACCTTTAAATATTAAGCACACGGGAGACACTAACACATCTAATGATACAAATAAAAGACCCTTTCACAAAATACAAACAGAAAATAAAAGGGATCTTGTAATTATTCGGAAATACAAGAATTCTGTGACACTTCGAAAAAACAGACGTCTTGAGTTATAAAGAAAAAAAAGAAGAAAAAATAAACACGAGAATTCTGTGACACTTCGAAAAGGCAGATATCTTGCAATTCTCAGAAATGGCAGACATCTTGCATTTCCCAGAAAACAGGAATTCGTAAAACCTGGAAATGACAGACATCTTGCAATTCTGAGAAAACACAGTAATTCTGTGTCACTTCGAAAGGCAGATATCTTGCAATTCTCAAAAAAAAAAAAAAAAAAAAAAAAAAAAAAAAAAAAAAAAAAAAAAAAAAAAACAGGAATTCTGTGACACTTAGAAATTGCAGACGTCTTGCAATTCTCGGAAAACAGTAATTCTGTGACACTTCGAAAAGGCAGATATCTTGCAATTCTTAAAAAAAAAAGACACACACTGTACTGCAGCATAACTAGACATTTTTTTTATAATGAAGATGGTGCCTGAGGTGTCTATTATGCTGCAGTAGTCTCTGTTTTTTTTTTTTTTTTTTTTTTTTCGAGAATTGCAAGATATCTCAGGCATCATCTTCATTATATACAAAAAAATAACAGAAATCATGGAATTCCTGCTTTGCAAACTGCACAGAAACCCCCTCCCCCCCAACCCCCAAAGCTCCTAATAACAGAGGACGCAATAATCGTAACCATCTGACCATCAGCTGGAAACAGTTGTATATCCAGGAAGCTTATCTTTTCCCAAGAGTCAAACGGCCTCTGCCTTAAATGGAGATTGCCCCATAAAGGAGACGCGCGAGGGACATTGAAGAGAAAGAGAGAGAGAGAGAGAGAGAGGGAGAGAGCCCTGTCTTATTGAAATTAGGTGCTGAACAGTTAATGACTTCAGTGTGAGTTTTGTTTGTACCGAAAACGTCCGGGAAAAAGCTAGCATGAAAGCTTTCACCGTGCTTTCTTCGTGTTAACAACAGCAAGAGAAAGTTTGCAGGCAAAGCTATCACCGTGCTTTCTTCGTGTTGACAACAGCAAGAGAAAGTTTGCAGGCAAAGCTATCACCGTGCTTTCTTCGTGTTGACAACAGCAAGAGAAAGTTTGCAGGCAAAGCTATCACCGTGCTTTCTTCGTGTTGACAACTGCAGGGGAAAGTTTGCATGCAAGCTATCACCGTGCTCTCTTTGTGAAGCACCATGCAGACATTAGGGAGATAGTTCGATGGCAAGCTATTGTCCAGCAAACAGTACTGGGAAAGTTTGGATCTCTCTCTCTCTCTCTCTCTCTCTCTATATATATATATATATATATATATAGACAGATAGATAGATAGATAGATGGATAGATAGATAGATAGATAGATAGATACATACATATATATATTCAGCATATGTGTGGCAAGAAAAAATACATTCCCATCTCCTCTCCAGCCTGCAACCCCAAGTTCCAAAAATGACCCCATTCAGACCATCAATGGGTTTGAAACGTTTTTCGGCCCCTCCTCCCTCGAAACGTTATTTCTTTCCCCATCCGCCAGTATCTCGTAGTCTGGTCCTCTGCAGGCACCTAAACCCCACTTCAAAAGTTGGAGGAGATATGGAGTGAGAGGTCTCTCTCTCTCTCTCACTGACTGAGGAAATTCCTCCAAAGTTCTCCTTCTGGTATTGGCAGGACCTTTTAGATTTCTGTAAAAGAAAGCTATTGAGATGGCTTTGCCTTCCCGTCCGCACTTTTTTTTTCTGTCCGCCCTCGGATCTTGAAATCTACTGAGGCTAGAGGGCAGCAAATTGGTATGTTGATCACCCACCGTCAAAGCATCAAACATGCCGAATTGCAGCCCTCTAGCCCTAGCAGTATTGATTTTATTTAAGGTTAAAGTTAGTCATGATCGTGCGTCTGGCTACGCTATAGGACAGACCACCATCGGGCCGAGGCTGAAGTTTCATGGGCCACAGTCTATAAAGCTTTATACGCTGTACAGAAGATTCGACTGTGCCGGAGAAACTTCGGCGCAATTTTTATTCATTGTTTTATGGTGTGTGTGTGTGTGTGTGTGAGTGTGTGTGTGTGTGTGTGTGTGTGTGTGTGTTTTTATTTTATTTTATTTATTTATTTTTTTTTTTGCCAAATCGCGGCTTCTGCTAATGTGGTATCTGTGTGTATATTACATTCAAACATCATGCTGTGTTCAAGAATTGTTTTTATATATACATTCTGTAATATTCGGTGAATTGATCCAAAATAAAGATATCATTAAGTAATTCAGTCGCCTGGTTTATAATGACAGCGAAATCAATTCAGAGGTAACCAAATGTCTGACTTGCATCGAATAGCATATAAATGATCATAACTGAATCTGTATCGAATAAACTATTCATTAGCAATTAAAAGGGTACACTTACACTGAATAAATCATCAAGAGGAAATTACAAGGTGGATTTACTAAGAATAACGTAATTCATAAATCTTGCCATCCCCCAAACACTGACCCATCCAAGTACTGAACAAGGTCGATGTTGCTTCCGCTGATAGATAAAATTGCGGTAAAAATTACCATCACTTGTCGGTTACCCATCCAGGCAATGACCGAAGTAGTGACGATTGTATGCGTCTTAGCGCCACTTAAAATTATGTTTCCGGAGGAAGGGAGGGAGGAAGGAGAGAGGAGAGGAGAAGAAGAGGGAAGAAGAGGAGAGAGAGAGAGAGAGCCATCTGTTCTCAATGTGGAATCTCTCATCCGCATTCAATATTTTTTTGGTTTAACTTTTTACTCATTTTCTTCTCTTATTTCATTTCTGCGTTATCAACTGTCTCGTCTTATTCTCGTGTTCATACCACTTGCCGCGTGGTTCTTTATTCACATTTTTCTATTATCTTTATTCTTTTCATTCCGATTTCTTCTGTTATATTCTTTGCTTTATCAACTTTTTATCCGCGTTCTTTCATCTCGACCGTTCGTTATTTCCTCTTGTTCTTTCATTTTGTATTCCAATTGTTCTCCTCCTTTTCGTTCTTTTATCCTTTTGTTCTCTCATTCAATATGCATATTCTTGAAGCTTAACCTTTTGTCCCTCTCTCTAATTCTCTGGTTATTCCTTATTGTTCTGCAAACATGAAAAAATTTAGCTCAACCTTCGTAAAATAATAATAATAATAATAATAATAATAATAATAATAATAATAATAATAATAATTTATTATTATTATTATTATTATCAAAATGTTAGTCTTACAAGCGATGACCCTTTTAGATATTAGTCTACCGAATACCAGCACTTATTTTGGAATCATGTTCATAGAAACAAGCTCGTTTCGTCCGTGGCTATAACCCACCAAATTCAACTGACCACCAGGTGCCAATACACTACTTGAGAGGACAGAAGCCTTACAGGTTTGAAACGGTGTCTTAAATAATTTCGCCTCGAACGGAAATACAGTTTGAGCTCTCTCTGTCTCTCAAACACCACACACACACACACACACACACACACACACACACACACACACACACACACACACACATATATATATATATAAATATATATATATATATATTATAATATATAAATACTTAATGTATGAAGTGAATAAAAAAAAAATTGATAAAAGCAAGAATCTATATTCACGAAATGCAACTGCAACAGGACAGTATATGCAAGACGAGGTATAACAGTGGCAGCTCATTAAATGCATGAGACGGCGAAGAGGAAGGGGTGGGGGGGGGGAGGAACCCCACCCCTAAATACAACAGATACCTGAGAGGGAGCTGTGCAATAATGATGTAAATGAGGGACTCATCATCCAAGCGCTGACTACAGAAAACGGAGTGATTATTCGGCCAAAAGCTGTGGCGTCACACAAAGCACGTTTCGGAAACTTATCGCATACATATCGCAAACATAACACGAACTGGTTGGATACAAGTCCACGACAACGAGTTGACGGCGAAGCTTTGGCAATAGCTCGATAATTCTATGATGATTTTATGAGTACTGGTTAGAACTGCTGATAGGTCACTAACATGTGTGTGATATGTGTACGATAAGTCGCAGTGTTTACCATTACACTCTTCTGGTGATAGAAGTTCACTCTCGACGTAAAAGCACCATACAAACAAACCATTAAACTCTGCACCGGGGAGGTAAAATTCGTCGTATGGTGACAAAATTGAAGGCACAATTATTATTTACTAGCAAACATGTATACAGAAATTATGTATGAAAATTCGTAAAGTAACTAAGTCTACGGGCGTAACCAGCCTCGGTTCACGGGCAGAACCAGCTCCGTTTCAGGGAATCCCTTCTCACCCCCCACCCCCTTCGGAGGGGGTGGCGGGGTGAGGTAGGATGAAACCCCATTATAAACCATCTTAGGGGTCCCCACTATAACCCTGCCAAGTTTCTTGCCCATCAGACCAACCATTTGGCCATCATTGAATGACAGACGGACAGACATTATGCCCATTATAGTAAGATTATTATCATTACTATTCAAAGGATGAACCCTATTCACATGGAACATTCCCACAGGGGTCATTCACTTGAAATTCAAGCTTCCAAAGAATATTGAGTTCATTAAGAAGTAGGATGTACAGTATATTAATGACAAGATTAAAAGATATTCTATATCTGTAGTAAAATTAAATCCGGACTCAATACTGTCGCCAATATTCAAATTTCTCTGCAATGGTTGCAGAGCTGAAGCAAATTATACATTAAGCCTGTATCACATAAGCAATAATTATATACAATATGATGTCTTTTAATGAATTTTCGCTCCCTCGGGGAGTAAGCCTACCAACTATTTTGTTGTTATTGTTGCTATTGTGTGTGGAGGGGGGGAGGGTTGGCTAGGAAAGCCAAAAAAGGTCTAAAAAAGGTGTTTCGCGTTGAGTTACAGATACAGGAATTTTAGGATAGGATACTTATGACTTATTTATTAGAATGAAAATGTAAAATAATGAGGATGTGCATGTTAAACAGAAAAAAAAAAATTATTCCTAATATAATATAGCATATTGATTTTAATTTTCATTGGTGAAACAACACGCTATTTGGCCGTAGATTTTAGCACCCGCCAAGAGTTAGCTGGAGGTCGGATCACACCTTGCTTTGCTTGGCACAAAGTACGAGGCAAAAATCTAAAAAAAAAAATGTAGGGGACCACACCCTTTCCCCAACAGCACACCATAAAAAAAAAAAAAAAACACTATGTTACACGCTTTTCGTGACCTTTGCCACGAGAAGCACTGAAAAAATTAATTTCGCTTCAATATAACCCACTTGCAGGTTTGTTTGTTCAATGGCTCTGCTAACGATATTATGCATTTTTTCCTCGTTGCTCAGGAAAAAAAACCAAAGTTATTGCTCAGTTGAAATGTTACTTATAGAATCATCGTTTTAATATAATAATAATAATAATAATAATTCAGTGGCAAAAGCCCTCCACTGGAGCCTGTGCAAGAAACATCAGCTACCTTGCAGTAATAAGTGGTACGAGCACCAAGCTGAAGGAGTGATAGAAAACGTTCAGGCAAAGATCCTCTGGGACTATGGTATCAGAACGGATAGGGTGATACGTGCAAACAGACCAGACGTGACGTTGATTGACAAAGTCAAGAAGAAAGTATCACTCATTGATGTCGCAATACCATGGGACACCAGAGTTGAAGAGAAAGAAAGGGAAAAAATGGATAAGTATCAAGATCTGAAAATAGAAATAAGAAGGATATGGGATATGCCAGTGGAAATCGTACCCATAATCATAGGAGCACTAGGCACGATCCCAAGATCCCTGAAAAGGAATCTAGAAAAACTAGAGGCTGAAGTAGCTCCAGGACTCATGCAGAAGAGTGTGATCCTAGAAACGGCACACATAGTAAGAAAAGTGATGGACTCCTAAGGAGGCAGGATGCAACCCGGAACCCCACACTATAAATACCACCCAGTCGAATTGGAGGACTGTGATAGAGCAAAAAAAAAAAAA
Organism: Macrobrachium nipponense; assembly: GCF_015104395.2. Taxonomy (NCBI): domain Eukaryota; kingdom Metazoa; phylum Arthropoda; class Malacostraca; order Decapoda; family Palaemonidae; genus Macrobrachium; species Macrobrachium nipponense. The sequence goes on from NC_087207.1 coordinate 66,298,298, forward strand.
AAAAAAAAAAAAAAAAAAAAAAAATCAATAATAATAATAATCAATAATGACCAATCACGTTCAAACCATTCGGGAGACAAACTGTTCAAGAGTTGAATAATGAAGATTTATAGGCATGAACAATGACATTTTCTCTTTCTTCAGAGAAGAAAGGAAAGAAAATTGAAATGTTTTTGTAATTAAAGCCCTTTTCAATTTGCAATACTACTACTACTACTACTACTACTACTACTACTACTACTACTACTACTAATAATAATAATAATAATAATAATAATATATGTTGACTATTAATATTTCCATAAGTATCAAAAGGACTGCTGTATTCAACAACAAAAACAACAACAACAACAACAACAACAACAATAATAATAATAATAATAATAATAATAATAATAATAACAGCTCAATATGAATTGAAACGCCCTCATAAACTAAAACTATCAGGTGGACAAGATACCTAGAATTCTCAATAACAAACAAACAAACAAATAAATAAATAAAATCAAAATATTTAAAAATGGTTCAACCTTAATTAAAACCGTTCGTTTCACAAATAAATAATTATTAAAAAATAAATCCGGTTTCAACCTCACTTAAATAAATAAAATATGAAAACGGGTTCAACCTTACTTAAAACCGTTCGTTACGCAAATGAATAAATGATGATAAAATAAATACGGTCTCAACCGTACTTGGAACCGTTCGTTACAGAGAAAAAGCTTTGTCATGGAGTCGTTGTTTTCCATCCATGGCGGTGCAATAACCTTTTCAATAACATTTCCAATCAACGAAGGGTTAAAAGCTTCAAAAGGACGCATCATTGCAATTCGGCGCTGCGACTGCAAAGCGCGCCAAGCTATTTTTGTTGCTCTCAATAATGTCTGAATTCATATTTACCGGTAGGCGTTAAGGTTTCTTTATTACTTGCATTATAAATACTATAGTAGATTCACATCAACCGTCCTTTCCAATCTATGTAAACAATTTGAAGATGATTTTAACCAGGTCCGTTTCAAAGCCTCGGGCATTGTACCCCTCAAAACAATCAATACAACATAATATATACACAGACATAACACCCATTATTAAAGTAAGATACGTATATAAAAAAAAAATTCAAATAGGCACTTTTGTATCGCTTGCGAATTAAAAGTGAAAAATATCCTTTACAAATACGAAACTATTCTTTCCGGACTGAAAATGAATTTGCCATAATTACAACTTCCATTGTGATTTCTGTACAGATAAAAAATATGAAAACATTATAAAGTGAATGAATTCAATCTCACCGTTTACGAAAATTCCCATACTGCCGTTTATCTCTCTCTCTCTCTCTCTCTCTCTCTCTCTCTCTCTCTCTCTCTCTCTCTGTAATATAATATATATATATATATATATATAGATAAATATATATATATATATATATTGTAGACACATTTGCCCTTTGTAGCCAAATATGAATTGTCACGAGGCGACTTGTTAATTCAATTTTCGGAATTGAAGTAAAACAACATGTATGGCTAAGTGTGTGTATGTATGCAAATATGTCATTAAAAATGAATACTAATCAGAGAGCGGGAGAGTTAGGCCTAAATAAATACACACGTGTTCATGTATTAGGTCACAGATTACCCATTAAAATTGAATTCAGTATACCCTGGGAATTACGCGGTCACAAACTGTCCCATACATAATGTATGTACGGAGAGAGAGAGAGAGAGAGAGAGAGAGAGAGAGAGAGAGAGATTCCTAGGGCCATTATTTCCTTTATGCTTTTATACACCAGAGAGAGAGAGAGAGAGAGAGAGAGAGAGAGAGAGAGAGAGATTCCTAGGGCCATTATTTCAGTTATGCTTTTATACATCAGAGAGAGAGAGAGAGGAGAGAGAGAGAGAGAGGGCTGGGGAGTGAGAGGGGGGGGGGGGGGGGGTGTTTGGCTAAACAGACCTCCCTGGGGCGATTATTTCCTTTATTCTTTTATACATCAGAGCCATATTATGACAGTTCTGCCAGTCAACCCTTCACATACATACATACACACACACACACACACACCCACCTCTAATCACCCTTCCCTCCCTCTCTCTGTCTCCCCCACGCCCCCACCCTAACCTCACCCCCCCCACCCCCCCCACCCCCGCATATTAAACCGACAACAATTTCTATTTAAATGTCCTGAGCTCAGTGTAGCCCCTTTTTTGATGAGGAACCAGCTGGCAGATACGACAGAAAAATATATTTCTCCGCTGTCCGACATCTCGAACGAAAGCGGAGACGGGGGAGGCCGTCATTGCCTCCGCGTCGAGTCGTGTCGCGTGTCACATTTCAGTTGTGTCACGTGTCGAGTTGTTCTGCCACTACTCCGAAAGTTCCGTCCTTCGTCGTTCAAAGGATGTCGGGAAAAATAAACAAAGGCTTGTTCGGTTCAGGCTGATATTTTTTCATACGGATACTACGATTGCAAGTTTGTTGCTGGAATAAACTTTTTTTTTGAATTATTTATTATTTTTTTATTTTTTTATTATTATCTTTGGTTTGAAAGAGGGCCAGGTCATTTACCAAAATAATCCGATGGCACGGACGAATTTTGTTCGGAGAAAACACGCGTACATATATATATATATATAATATATATATATATATATATATCTATATAATATATATATATAATCTATATGTGTATATATATATACGTATATATAATATATATATATAATATATATATATCATACCATACCTCTATATATATATATATATATATATATTATATATATATATATACACACACACATATATATATATACACACACACACACACAAACACCCACATCCAGTATTCCATCATAGCATATTATTGGACAAATGCAACTTTAGATTATAATTTTAATTTCAATGTCTCTAGAATCCATACATAAGCACTATAATCTATTGGCAATGTATAGATTATAACTCACCTTATTCGCTATTATCTTTTTCAGCTTGAGTACTGTGATACTGTTTACCAAGGCGATTGATTCTATTTGAATTTATTATTATTATTATTATTCAGAAGACGAAACCTATTCATATGGATAAAGCCCATCAGAGGGGCCATCGACTCGAAATTCCAGCTTCCAAAGAATATTATGGTGTTTATCAGATTTAACGTTAAGGTAAAGGGAAATACGGAAAGAAGAGATCTCACTTGTTAAAAATATAAATAAAAAGTTAATCATTTCGAGTTCTGAAGTGAAAGCTGACTTTCCTCTCCAGGTGTCCTTGGCATGATTAGCGCACCTTCATTTTCCAGAACGATCTGTCAGAACGAAGTAACTCGCTATCATTCCTCCCTCTTCCCCACCTGATGACGGTTCCTGAAGAAGAGGAAGAAGTCTTAATCTCCTGCCACTCAAAAGGGAGAAGAAGAATAAGAAGAAGAAGACCGCCTAGACCCTCTCCGGAGCTGTCTCTTCGCCCTCAAACTCATGAATCGTTCGCCCCCTTTTGTTTGCCATAACTCGTCTTCTATCAAGTCACTGGGAGGGACTCTCTCTCTCTCTCTCTCTCTCTCTCTCTCTCTCTCTCTCTCTCTCTCTCTCTCTCTCTCTCTCTCTCTCTGTGTGTGTGTAATCTATGGCTATTGTTCCTTCTGACTCGTGGTTAGATAAGGACATTAGCCAGGCGGCTCCGGCAAGGGGTGCTTCCAAGTCCGTGCCTTTAAGCACCCACACATTTATATGCATATATACACATATACGTACATATAAATATAAATAAACCCACATATACATATGTATTATATATATGTAATTATACTAATCTACGTTCTGGAAGTTCTAAAGGAAAGGGGTAGATAAGAACTTACAGATAAGTTTGGTCAAGTTTTTAAGATACGGTCTGTTTAGTCATAAGGGCTAAGCAATATTCTTCCCTATTCCCGTTTTTTTCCCTTAACGGATGTAGGCTAATTAGGCCCATTACAAAGTCTTCTCATCAGACTTCAATGAAGGGAGAGAGAGAGAGAGAGAGAGAGAGAGAGAGAGAGCTGGTCTTATCGGCATTAACCGTTGTTGTTATTGATTAAGCTGGCCTTATGCCAGCACGGGCTCTTGCTCATAGAGCCATTTACCTTCTAAATCCTCACGAAGGATTCATCTGACTACATCCCACCCCCTATCCACAACACCCCCCCCCCCCCCCCCGTCCCCCTTCTCTGCTTTGGACCTCATCTCTGTGAAGGATATTTGTCTCTGTAGCTTGTTTCCTTGTTTGCGTTTCGGGAAACGAAGCCCCATGGCTTCTGAACGTGTAAACAGAGAGAGAGAGAGAGAGAGAAAGAGAGAGAGAGAGAGAGAGAGAGAGAGAGAGAGAGAGAAAATCCCTTTGGAGACCTTTCCGGCTGTTGGAATTCGGGGGTGTTCCCTAACATTTCAATCAACGTCCTCCTTTTTCGTCCCAGTTTCTTTCAGCAGTTTGTTACAATTACTATCTTTTTTTTACTATCGACAGCAGAAGCAGAAGCAGAAACGAGAAGCAGATGCAGTGTCAGTGTTGTCGCCATTTTTGCAATAAAATTTCTATTGTTTTATCATTCATAATATTAGCACATTCTTATAGAACTGGGTAAAGAGTCCTGTGTGATTTTGTTTAGACTTGGGCTAATGATATCACACAAATGTAAAAATGTTGCAAAAAAAAAGGTAGCGTAAAGCCGAGTCCTCTCTAGTCATCCTGATGGACGAACGACCGAAATAAAGACGAAGACATCATATTCTCCTGAAAAGCTTCAACTAACACACGAGGCAGCGTTCAGCAAAGAAAAGTAAACAACGTAAAACAGTACGCACCAATAAAAAACTTACTATTAAAAGAGGCAGCTGTCAACAAATTAAAACTGCTATTTTTTAAATCTAAAATATCGTATAACATTGAGTTCATATCACGAAAGTAATGTACAAGTGATACTGTCACATGATGCCGAGCTTACCTAAATAAATAAAAAATGTCATTTTTAACTGCGTATCATAAAAGTCTGCATTTAACTGCTCATGAAAAGAGCAGGGTTCCGCTGCACCATAAAAGGGCTGCGTTTCACTCCACGTAAAAAGCTATGTTCAACTGCAATATACCAAGGCAAAATCTAGTAACCCCTCTGACCGTTGGATTATATCAGCCTCCACGCTACAAATTCTCCATTTTCATTTCTGATTTAGACTCGATCTAACGTTGTCGAGTTGTGCTCAAGCAAGATTGAATTTGAATTTCTTTATGATCTTACATCTCACACAACTATA
>NC_087207.1:66313573-66433573 GCF_015104395.2 Macrobrachium nipponense
TTGTTCCTTATGAATAGGGTTCATATTCTGATTGATAATAATAGTAATTACGAGAAAAGTAATCATCCGCGAATCCTTTCCTCCCGTCTTCGGAATCTCGACTCAATGTATGTTGATAACTGTTCCCACCTCTTCCTCTGTTACCCACTCAATCTTGGGAATAATGTTTTAGTAATTTAGGAATGTATATATATAGCCCTTTGCATGCTGCTTGCTTACGTATTTCGAGGCGTAGAACTAATCTGTGGATTATCTGCATTACAGCATGTTCTTGAAGACGTCTTCACGACTCCAGGATCCTGGAATTCCCAGAAGCCTTAGGAATTCCCAAGAAACCTCCGGAATTCCCAGAAGCCTTAAGAACTCCCTAGAAACCTCCGGAATTCCCAGAAGACTCCGGAATTCCAATAAACCTTAAGAATTCCGTAGAAGCCTCTGGAATTCCCAGAAGACTCCAGAATTCCAAGTAACCTTAATAATTCTAGAAGCCTTCGGAATTCCAAGAAACCTTAGGAATTCCCTAGAAGCCCCTGGAATTCCCAGAAACCCCGGAATTTCCAGAAGTCTCTGGAATTCCCAGAAGTCTCTGGAATTCCCAGAAGTCTCTGGAATTCCCAGAAGACTCCGGAATTCCCAGAAGCCACCGGAATTACCAGAAACCTCTGGAACTCCCATAAGACTCCGGAATTCCCAGAAGCCCCGGGAATTTCCAGAAGCCTCTGGAACTCCCAGAAGACTCCGTAATTCCCAGAAACCTCAGGAATTCCCAGAAACCTCAGGAATTCCGAGAAGCCTCCGGAATTCCCAGAAGCTTCCGCAATTCCCAGAAGCCTAAGGAATTCCCTAGAAGCCTCAAGAATTCCAAGAAGCCTCCGGAATTCCCAGAAGCTTCCGGAATTCCCAAAAGCCTAAGGAATTCCCTAGAAGCCTCAGAAATTCCAAGAAGCCTCCGGAATTCCCAGAAGCCTCCTGAGTCTTCAGAAGCCTTAGGAATCCCCTAAAAACCTCCGGAATTCTCAGAAGCTTTAGGAATTCCCTAGAAGCCTCCGCCCAGAAGCCTTAAGGATTCCCTGGGAGCCTTCCGAATTCCCAGAAGCCTTAGGACTTCCCTAGTAGCTTCCGGAATTCCCAGAAGCCTCCGGACATACATACACACAGAAAGGCAGATAAGGAGATGAATGTCACAGATTTAAGCAAATAAACAAATAATTCTACCACTGAATTTAATTGAATACGGAGTTTAGGCCAAAGGCCAGACACTGGGACCTAGAGGTCATTCAGCGCTGGAGAGGACATTGTGAGTAGGTAGGTCTGAATGTGTAACAGAAGGGAGACCTCGCAGTTGCACTATGAAGTAATTAAGAAAGATGCTATGAATGGAGGTACAGTAAAATGAATGAAAGGGGTTGCAGCTGGGGACCAAAGGGGCGCTGCAAAAGAACCTTTAGGCACTACACCCCTACGGGCGTAAATCTACCCCTGATCCTTTCTACAGACTTTTGTTGCTGAAATGTCTTTTGCTTCACTTTAAACGTCAAATAATAAACTGCAACATTTTTTGATAAACGGAAAGTAACCTCTGAGAAAAAATGATCAAGATGAATACGTTATCCGAAAACACCGCCAAAGCGTTCTCTTCTGTCTAATTCATTCCATTCCATTCCCTAGCGCGACACGAAACGATGACATTAAATTCGAGGGCAAGAGGATTTTCCGCCCGACCTCCTCCATCACGTCGCATAAATAATTTCGAACGTTAATAAACGTTCAATGGTTCCCGGATGGAGTTTTTGCGGCGCGAACATTATTGCTTCCAAATGAAGTCTTTGAGGCGCAAATACCAAATAATCCCATCGGATTTGCTGCGGCCATATTAGGAGCTGTCGATGTCGGCTGATTGGAAGCGATGTACACACACACTGTTATTCCGTTGGTTTATTGGACTCTCAGTGTTACCTTGATTTTGTAGAAAATGAAGGATTGGGAAGAATAAACTTAGGACCGAGGTCTCTACATTTTCTGGAAAATCCAGGATTAGGATGAAAGTGCTCAGGACCGAGGTCTCTACATTTTGTGGCAAATAAAGGGTTAGGAAGAAAGTGCTCAAGACCGAGGTCTCTACATTTTCTGGAAAATCCAGGATTAGGATGAAAGTGCTCAGGACCGAGGTCTCTACATTTTGTGGAAAATCCAGGATTAGGATGAAAGCGCTCAGGACCGAGGTCTCTATATTTTGTGGCAAATAAAGGACTAGGAAGAAAGTGCTCAGGACCGAGGTCTCAGGGGATGAAAGGTCAGAGAGAGTCATGAACTTAACCCCACCGCCATCAATAAGCTAAGGGGTCGGTTGCCTTGAAGCGTCTTCTCCAGCCAATCCTATAAGCATCAACTTCTTTTGATAAATCTTCTTTTCCAAACCCTCCCTCGCTTTAGTAATGACAGTAAAGTGCTAAAACAGTTCAAAAAGATTCACTCATGAAAACCACAGTTCAAGAGGATTCACTCATGAAAACTACAGTTCAAAAAGATTCACTCATGAAAACTACAGTTCAAAAGGATTCACTCATGAAAACTACAGTTCAAAAGGATTCATTCATGAAAACTACAGTTCAAAAAGATTCATTCATGAAAACTACAGTTCAAAAAGATTCATTCATGAAAACTACAGTTCAAAAAGATTCACTCATGAAAACTAGGTCAAAAAGATTCACTCATGAAAACTACAGTTCAAAAAGATTCACTCACGAAAACTACAGTTCAAAAAGATTCACTCATGAAAACCACTTAAACAGAAATACTCACTACACATACGTCTGAAATAATGCTTCCCGTAGTTTTATAAGAGACCGGGGGTTCAATATTTTAGGAATGCGTTTATCAAGTGTACTAAACGACATCAATCTGAATTCTGTATATATTCATAAGTAAGGCGTGTTCACTAGAACAGCTACAGTGATTGTATTTATAACTTTGCCGATTCATTATAAGTACAAATTCTTTCAGTGCGTTTCCTACTACGTGTTCTGGTCGATAATTTTATGATTACGTTATACAACAGAGTTAGAATGTCTCGTAAGCTCTTCGTGCTTGGGATGACAAAGAGGATTAAATTCTATGAATACATTTTGAATCTAATCAATTCAGAAGCTTTACAAATGAATGCACGTCGTGCTCGCTTAGAATATAATAGTATTATAGTTTGTAATTGAGGGTAAGATTCTAGTAATGACTTCCATTAACTGTAAAACGCAACATATTTTGCTTCCAAGTTTTATTATTATTATTATTATTATTATTGAAATCGACGTACCAGACCACTGAGCTGATTATCAGCTCTCACAGGGCTGGCCTTCAGATTCAATATCATTTGAAAGCAAAAAATGTTGCGTTTTATAGTTATGACAAGTCCCTCCTAGTACTATAGTAGATTCACATCCAGCGTGCATTTGATGTCTAGGCCAGTCCCTTACGACGCTCCTGATTGGCTGATGATAAGCCAATCACAGTGCTGGGAACTCTCAGTCTCTCTCAAGAGTTTACATGGGTAGGATCTATGTTTCACCTCTCCTGAGGGATACACCCTTCAAAAGTATCCCTCAGGAGAGGTGGAACATAGATCCTACCCATGTGAACTCTCGAGAGAGACTGAGAGTTCCCAGCCCTGTGATTGGTTTATCAACAGCCAATCAGGAGCGTCGTAAGGGACTGGCCTAGACATAAAGGTTGATGTGCATCTACTTTAGTTTTATAAAGCTAGAATAAATAGTATATTTAAAAAAAAAAACAGTAAAGGGGGTTGACTGGGAGTATATTCCACAATTATGAACTTAAACAACCCCCGAGGACTTTCATTACACGATTACACAAGATATATGTTGTAATAAAGGGTGGAATAACCATATAGGTAGAAGTTAGGCAAAAGACCAAACACTGAGACCTATGAGGTAAGTCAGCGCTGAAACGGAAACCAACAGTAAAAGATCTGGAAGGGGTTACAGGAGTTGCTTTACGAATCAATTATTAGGAGAGGGTGGGAAGTAAGATGAAAAAAAAAAAAAAGAGAATATGAAAGGAGGCACAGTAAAAGGAAAAAAAAAAAAGGTTTGCAGGTAGGTGCCGAAGGCAAGCTGCAAAGAATCTTAAGCAATGTCTACATTGCGCTTACCCACTCAACCATCCTACCTGTCAGTGTACTATATACTACGTAGATTTAAGTGGCGAGACTGACGGGCGTTAACATATTTATTGAATTCCTTTCACGAAGTCGACTAATGGGGTCCCGCTGACCGCATGGAATATTACTCTCTGGCTCCTGCCTGACTTTGCGGCAGCTGGAATCGATAATCTGATTAATGGAATGGAATGACGTGCTTCTCTCAGTGCACTCTTCCGTAGCGTTTCTGTTATTTTTAGGTCGCGGCTTTGCTATAAAGTGATACATTTCCTACATATAGAGTTTTTAGGATGATCGTTCAATAAGAATTCCAGTTTTCACTTTGCAGTTGTGTTTTACGTAGACGTAGATACCTTGGCATGAGCTACCATAATTCATACTATTATATGTGAATGACGGTATGTATGTATATATGTATGTATATATATATATATATATATATATATATATATATATATATATATATATATATATATATATATATATATATATATATATATATATAATATATATGCACGTACATAATAATATATGCACAAATATACAAGTACACACACACACACACACACACACACACACACACTATATATATATAATATATATATATATATATATATATATATATTATATATAATATATATATGTCTACACATTATATACATACATACATAGATATATATGCGTACGGTATATATTAACCTAGCCCATGTCAAGTGCATCTAGGTCTAATGTTAAACACAAAAACACGTAAGAAATGCGCCGAAGTGTCTTCGGCGCAATCGTGTTTTCTGAAAAGCCGCTAAAGCGTATAAACAAGGCCACCGAAAATAGATCTATCTTTCGGTGGTCTCGGTATAATGCTGTATGAACCGCGGCCCATGAAACTTGAACCACATCCCTATGGTGGCCTATCCTAAATCGTTGCTAGGAGCACGATTATGGCTAATTTTAACCTTAACTAAATTAATAACTACGGAGTCTGGAGGCTGCAATTAGGTATGTTTGTCAATTGGAGGGTGGATGATCAATATACCAATTTGCAGCCCTCTAGCCTCAGTAGATTTTATGATCTGAGGGCGGACAGAAGAAGTGCTGACAGAGCGAAAGGGACATCGAGAGATCAAACAGCCATTAAAGTATGGAAATGTGGAAAACGTCCGGGAACTAATATGATAAATATGAAAGTGAAAATATTCAATCAAAAAAGCCTAAATATAATACAGCATATATTGGTAATTTCAAAGATATAAAATGACTGCTCATGACTTCCCCAATCCTCTATCTAACTACGCATAAATATCGATTCTTCTCATGTCTCAATGCAGATCAATTATTCCATACTGGATGTACGGAATAACGTATTTTGAAGGGAATCTATATCTGACGGAGAAAACTTATGTATCATGACATATCATTACCCTTCAGAAGCAATCAATAATGGCGAGATATTTATTCATAATAAACGGCATTATACCTCATTATTTTTTGTTGTTGGTATTGGAATATTAAATTTAGGCCAACGGCCAAGCACTATAGTAGATTCTCATCAACCGTGCATCTGATGTCTAGGCCCGTCCCTTACGACGCTCCTGATTGGCTGCTGATAAGCCAATCACAGGGCTGGAAACTTTCAGTCTCTCGAGAGAATTCACATATTTAGGATCTATGTTCCACCTCCCCTGAGGGATACGTCTTTCAGAAGTATCCCTCATGAGTAGTGGAGCATACATCCTGCTTATGTGAACTCTCGAAAGAGACTGAGAACTTTCCAGCCCTGTGATCGGCTTATCAACAGCCAATCAGGAGCGTCGTAAGGGACGGACCTAGACATCAGATGCACGGTTGATGAGAATCTACTGTAGGACCTATGAGGTCATTCGGTGCTGCAAGGGAAACTGGCAATATTCTTAGGAGAGGGCGGAGGAATGTAAGATGGAAGAAAGAGAATATGAACGGAGGCACAGTAAAAGGGACGAAAAGGGTAGCAGCTGTTTACAATGAGAATGTCGAAGTGCAAACGTTTAAAGATAGAATTTTGCCTCTTAGTCTCTTTAAAAAATCTTTTAACATCAAAAACGATTTACGAAACGAATTACGAAACGGACCAAGTAATTAACGAAAGGCAGAAAAAACAAAATGGTACCCAGCAATGTAAACGAGATGAAAGCCTAATGTTTAGAGTGGCGCTTAAACTTGCTTTCTTTCTCTTCAAGATTAAGTTCATTTTAAAGCTCGGCATTTTCATTACTGGCACACTCTTAAAAGAATAAAAAAAAAATGCACATCTCTGGAAAACAATAATTTACCTGGGATTAATTTCATTAGGGTACGCTGAAAACAATTATCACGGTGCGAAAAATGTGGAAAGAAAAACAGAATGTATGGCAAACTACACATTAAAAGAGCTGGCTGCTTTACCTCCTCTTGACATCGTTCACTTTCGTTCAACATCGTTCAATTGTGTTCAGTTACTTTCGTTCTGCATTCATCCACAACACTCAAGTAATAATTACAATAAAAGCTCGATGCCTTTAGCGAATGGGTATGCTCTCACAGAACTAATGGAGAGGCGAATTAATTCTTTACTCACCTTTTCCCTCCATTTACGGAATCATCACTTTTTATATTCCATGCGATATACAACGTTTTTTTTATCATTCACTCTGTTGGCTGCTATCCGGGTTCCATGGCTACTGGTCATGCACTGGTGGTCACCCACAAAAGTTAAAACTTTCTTGTTGATGTAAAAGGTCATGAAGCTCATGCCTCTGTGGACATTTCAAGACCTTCGCTGTTGTCACGCTAGTTTGATAGAAATATATAAATTAAGGAGCGAACAAATTTAACATGGATATAAAGCTGGAAATTGTACACCAATACATTCGACTGGCTGTGATAACAGCTCATATGATACCCGGGGGGCGCTTCTGATAATGAAATATAAGGGAAAAGGATGTCCCCTTAAATATAGTTAAGCATTCACCACACAGTTAACCATCTACACTTTCTCCCGACTATAAATTAGTGTAGCACCGAAAATACCATCAGTCTACTGAAAGCCACAGCCTAGGAAATATCTGGTCGAATCCAGAAGAAACGTTGGCATAAAATATTCATTTAGAGTTGTATTAATCTACGGAGATTGTACACCAGATTTTGATATATATAAATTTCGTATTAATAATAATAATAATTTCTTTCGAAATAAAATCGTATTATTTGGAAGCTTTAATTTCAAGTCAATGGCCACCTAAGGCCTGCTCCATATGAACAAAGGTTTATCTTATAATAATAATAATAATAATAATAATAATAATAATAATAATAATAATAATAATAATAATAATAATAATAAGGAGGAGGAGTGGGTTAGGTCCTCAATGGACTTAAGTCAAGTTAAGCAACATTGGGGCTGGTCAGTCGTTGGATGGGTGACCGCTCTCCTCGGCGTTGATTCCTTGGGAAAGGATCTTTACCATAATTTCCTCAGTCTACTCAGCTGTAAATGAGTACCTATCCCTGATGGGGTAGGGTCCAGCTATGGGTTAAATAGCAAAACTCAGCAATGATGGAAAGAAATGAAGGAATAAACGACAACGACGTAAATGGAACCTCTGGCAACAGAGGAGCTTCGTCCGGCAACCAGGTATTCAACCCAATTGAAGGGGAAGACGGTCAGGTACTTGGAGGTCGTCATCCAGCAACTGATCACCACAACGACAATAATCAACAGCCCGAGATTGGAGCTACAGAAGCAAAAAGGAAGAAATGGACAAGAGAAGAAAATAAGGAAATATGGAGATGCTACATCAGAAGCAACCCGACGGAGAGAGGATATAGAAGAAGATTGGTCAATATCTGGAATGAGAGGAATAACACCCCCCAAACAGAGCAGAGGCTGGCAGACCAAGTAAGGAACATAAAGAAAAAGAACTGGCTCTCCCCAACAGAAAGAGAAGAACTGGAAAGGGAAATGTCACACGACAACGAATTACACGAAGACGAACTGAGAGACGATGCCACAGAAGACGACAGGGAGGATGAGGTATCAAACAACGACACACGAAGAAACACCGACGAAGTAACAGAGAGGACGGAATGGGTAGAAAAGATTAGACAATGGATGGAGCCAGATACAGAGAGAACAAAGATCCCCTCCATGAAAGCCTACAACACCAAGAAATTAAGGGAGAAAACAAGTGAGGTCAATGAAATAATGGGCATAATACACACCACCAGTATCACAGAAACAAATAACTTGGTATATGCAGGAGCAAGATTAGTAGCAGAACTGATGGGGACTCGAACACCAACACCACCAGCCAGCAAACCAACCCAACAGAAACCAAAACAGAACAACCTCCTTGGAAAAGGCGCTGGAAAAGCAAATCATGGTGATGAGATCTGACTTGAGTAAACTGAAAGAGATGGCAGAAAAAAGCTAAGAAGCAAGAAAACAAGGGAGGAACTCAACGAGAAATACAAAGTACAAGAGAGGGACTAAACAACACAATAGAAGATGTAAAACAGAGGCTTAAGGCCAAAGCACATAAGATCCAACGGTACATGAACAGGAATAAGGGATACCAACAGAACAAACTATTCGGAACCAACCAGAAAAGACTATACAGCCAACTAAGAGGGGAAGACAACCACTCAGAAATTCCTGAAGCCGAACCAAGTAAGAGACTCTGGGAAAACATATGGAGCAATCCGGTATCACACAACAAACATGCAACATGGCTCCAGGAAGTCAAGGAAGAAGAAACAGGGAGAATAAAAACAAAGATTCACAGAGATCACGACAGACACAGTCAGACACCAACTAAAGAAAATGCCAAACTGGAAAGCCCCAGGTCCCGATGAAGTCCATGGATACTGGCTCAAAAACTTCAAGGCCCTACACCCACGAATAGCAGAACAACTCCAGCATTGTATCTCAAATCACCATGCACCCAAATGGATGACCACAGGAAGAACATCCTTAGTACAAAAAGACAAGAGTAAGGGAAATATAGCCAGTAACTACAGGCCTATCACCTGCCTACCAATAATGTGGAAGTTACTAACAGGTATCATCAGTGAAAGGCTATACAATTACCTAGAGGAGACAAACACCATCCCCCACCAACAGAAAGGCTGCAGAAGGAAGTGTAGGGGCACAAAAGACCAGCTTCTGATAGACAAAATGGTAATGAAGAACAGTAGGAGAAGGAAAACCAACCTAAGCATGGCATGGATAGACTATAAGAAAGCCTTCGACATGATACCACACACATGGCTAATAGAATGCCTGAAAATATTTGGGGCAGAGGAAAACACCATCAGCTTCCTCAAAAATACAATGCGCAACTGGTAAGGAATACAATACTTACAAGCTCTGGAATAAGATTAGCAGAGGTTAATATCAGGAGAGGGATCTTCCAGGGCGACTCACTGTCCCCACTACTCTTCGTAGTAGCCATGATACCCATGACAAAAGTACTACAGAAGATGGATGCCGGGTACCAACTCAAGAAAAGAGGCAACAGAATCAACCATCTGATGTTCATGGACGACATCAAGCTGTATGGTAAGAGCATCAAGGAAATAGATACCCTAATCCAGACTGTAAGGATTGTATCTGGGGACATCAGGATGGAGTTTGGAATAGAAAAATGCGCCTTAGTCAACATACAAAAAGGCAAAGTAACGAGAACTGAAGGGATAAAGCTACCAGATGGGAGCAACATCAAACACATAGATGAGACAGTATACAAATACCTGGGAATAATGGAAGGAGGGGATATAAAACACCAAGAGATGAAGGACACGATCAGGAAAGAATATATGCAGAGACTCAAGGCGATACTCAAGTCAAAACTCAACGCCGGAAATATGATAAAAGCCATAAACACATGGGCAGTGCCAGTAATCAGATACAGCGCAGGAATAGTGGAATGGACGAAGGCAGAACTCCGCAGCATAGATCAGAAAACCAGGAAACATATGACAATACACAAAGCACTACACCCAAGAGCAAATACGGACAGACTATACATAACACGAAAGGAAGGAGGGAGAGGACTACTAAGTATAGAGGACTGTGTCAACATCGAAAACAGAGCACTGGGGCAATATCTGAAAACCAGTGAAGACGAGTGGCTAAAGAGTGCATGGGAAGAAGGACTAGTAAAAGTAGACGAAGACCCAGAAATATACAGAGACAGGAGAATGACAGAGAGAACAGAGGACTGGCACAACAAACCAATGCACGGACAATACATGAGACAGACTAAAGAACTAGCCAGCGAGGACACATGGCAATGGCTACAGAGGGGAGAGCTAAAGAAGGAAACTGAAGGAATGATAACAGCGGCACAAGATCAGGCCCTAAGAACCAGATATGTTCAAAGAACGATAGATGGAAATAACATCTCTCCCATATGTAGGAAGTGCAATACGAAAAATGAAACCATAAACCACATAGCAAGCGAATGCCCGGCACTTGCACAGAACCAGTACAAAAAGAGGCATGATTCAGTAGCAAAAGCCCTCCACTGGAGCCTGTGCAAGAAACATCAGCTACCTTGCAGTAATAAGTGGTACGAGCACCAACCTGAGGGAGTGATAGAAAACGATCACGCAAAGATCCTCTGGGACTATGGTATCAGGACGGATAGGGTGATGCGTGCAAACAGACCAGACGTGACGTTGATTGACAAAGTCAAGAAGAAAGTATCACTCATTGATGTCGCAATACCATGGGACACCAGAGTTGAAGAGAAAGAAAGGGAAAAAATGGATAAGTATCAAGATCTGAAAATAGAAATAAGAAGGATATGGGATATGCCAGTGGAAATCGTACCCATAATCATAGGAGCACTAGGCACGATCCCAAGATCCCTGAAAAGGAATCTAGAAAAACTAGAGGCTGAAGTAGCTCCGGGCCTCATGCAGAAGAGTGTGATCCTAGAAACGGCACACATAGTAAGAAAAGTGATGGACTCCTAAGGAGGCTGGATGCATCCCGGAACCCCACACTATAAATACCACCCAGTCGAATTGGAGGACTGTGATAGAGCAAAAAAAAAAAAAAAAAAAAAAAAAAAAAAATAATAATAATAATAATAATAATTTCTTTCACAATAACACCATATTCTTTGAAAGCTTGAATTTCAATGCAACGGCCCACAGGCTTGTTCCATACGAATATGGTTCAACTTCTGAATAATAATAATATAATAATAATAATGAAAACAACACTAAGTTCACTTCTACGACCCCTATGATAATGAGGGACAGTCCAGGCTCGAACCTGAGGTCCATTAAAGGCTTTACAAAGAAGATCCCTTTTAAAGTGAGCTCATTGCGGATATGAGTCGGGGAGAGAGAGAGAGAGAGAGAGAGAGAGAGAGAGAGAGAGAGAAGGGATTTTAGAAGCATCATCAACGCATCTTTTCATCCCGTCCAAAATTCAACTTATGTTAAAACCGTAAGAGGATTTCACACACCACGGGAGGGACTCATCTGAAATGAAAGGCAGCAGCTACCACAATGCATTCAGCTCTCCGTCGGCTCCCTCTCTGTCTCTCTTTCTTTGCTGTGTCTCTGCGCGCGCGATCACACACACACACACACACACACACACACACACACACACACACACATAAAAAAAAAAAAAAAATATATATATATATATATATATATATATATATATATATATATATATATATATATATATTGGAAATACTGAACACATAAGCACACGTTTCGCAAAGCAAGTTTCTGACCCTCTCACTAGGAACGAGCCCAGGTCTCCCAAATAACAGGCCAGGTCAATTGGTAACGCCCTGGCTTGTCACTTGGCCATATATCATATGCTATATGATATTATGAAACGTATATCATATGAATTTTTATCACATCACCGTGATTCATATACATGCACTAAGCTACAAATGTCCTTTAATATCCAATTCGCTCTATTCAGAATTAATATATTTTCATATATGTTAACCGAAGGGGAATTTTTTAGTTAATAAATTGCGTCTTCTCGTGGGTTCGAACCAGCACCCGCGGACAGAGGAGAATAAGGACTTCAGTGACATTATCGATTCGGCCAACAAGTAAGTCGATAACGTCACAGAAGTCATGGCTTCTCCTCTGTCCACTGGGCGCTGGTTCGAATCCACGAGAGGACGAAATTATGATCAACTAAAAAATTCCATTTCGGTTCACATATATGAAAATATATTCATTCCGAGGTAGAGCGAATTGGATATCAAAGGACACTTGTAGCTTAATGCATAAATATGTGTGTGAAATTCTCTGTACTTTGGGTAATTTGTTACTTTCATTTTCTCCAACTGGGCGGGGCATTCACCTACCTTAGAATTCCTCTGCTTCAGGAGCTCCTTCAGGACGGCGAGTGGCTGGTCACACTTGCCCTCCAGGTGGTCGATGACCAGGGGCATGTCCTTCGGCAAGTGGTCCCGAGGGTAGGTGAAATGGAACGTCACCTTTTCACCCAGGAACGGGAAGCAGGTGACCAGGTAGGTGAGGTAGGCTCGGGCGATGGCGTACTCGACGTCAGGGGTGAACACCGCCACCGACATGGGCGACGTCCAGTACCTGGCGACCTGCGGAGGAAGAGAAGGAGACGGAGACTATTAATACCGGAGGTTCTGTACCTGGTGAACAGTTAACGATGGTTAGAGGATGAACTCCAGAAGTCCTGGACCTGGTGATCTACTATGGGAGGAGAATGGGAAACTGACCGCCTTAAGTCCAGTACCTGGTGACCTTCAAAGAATAAGAGACCAACTCCTGATGTCCGGTACCTGGTGACCTTCAAAGAATAAATGCCCGTCCACACGGTCGAGCTTTGCTCGACGAACTCTGTACGATGTGACGTCAGAAGTGGAGAAACAGCTGATAAGGTTTTGACTTTTCCCGTTTCTGACGTCATATCAAACAAAGTTCGTCGGGCAAAGTTCGAACGTGTGGACTCCTGATGTCCGCTGCCTGGCGACCTTCAAAGAATAAGAGGAGACTGACTCCTGATGTCCACAATATATAAGAAGTGTGGTACCTGGTAACTTGATAATGATGATCAGAAGTTATTTATGCCACAGGTCCCCAAACGCTGACCTGTCAATGCAGAGGAGATAAACTGGTGATCTATACTCGGTTTTTTTCCATCTGTCCACCCGTCTGTGGTGTTTGCGTATGGTAACACTGCGTCCCGGGCTTTAGATAGTTACATTCAGCTTACATTCAACAATAATAACAATATCCTATTTCGAATATTAACGGTGTAATTCGCATACAGTAAATTATTAAAACTTTTCAGTTGTAAATGTAGACCCAGATATCCTTTCATTTACCTAAAACTTACGCATAGCGTAACTATCTAAAGCCTGGGATGCAGTGTTACCATACACAAACACCACAGGCGGGTGGACAGATGGAAAAAAACAGAGTATAGTTCATTACAGAAGACCAGTACTTGGCGATCTTCTAAGATAGGGAAGTTAACAAAGAAAAAAAAAAAGATGGATTACACCTCGAGTCCAGTGCCCCAAGATCTGTTAAAGAAGAATTAGAAGAATATTAATTACGGAGATTCGGAAACTGGCGATCAGTTTAGTGACGAAGAGAAAAAGATCATTTTAGAGGCGACGAATTTGGCTAATTCACGTGGTCCAGAACCTAGGAAAAAAAGAAAATTAATTCTACAGGTCAAGTCTGAGAGAGATAAATTCTAGAGGTCAAGTCAGAGAAAAATAAATACCTCGAGGTCAAGTCAGAAAACGATAAATTCCTGAGGTCAGGTCAGAGAAAGATGCAAATTATTAATATCAGAGGCTAAAAAAATATTCAAGTTTTATTTCTTTTTTCAAATTCCCGTCAACTATATAATCTTTATATCTCTTACTCCCTCATCCGTTCACGAAGTCACTGATCAGCCCAGATATATATGTACTATACAATGGACATTATTCTAGGATTGACTTTGTCCCTTCCTTTTAATCATATCTCTCTCTCTCTCTCTCTCTCTCTCTCTCTCTCTCTCTCTCTCTCTCTCTCTCAGTCCTTTATGAGGACCACTGGATAACAGATCATTAATATTTAATTGTTATTCCATTTATCTACATATCTCCGTGCCTCCCACGAGACAATTTAGTCAAACAACAACTGCCTGTCTCTCTCTCTCTCTCTCTCTCTCTCTCTCTCTCTCTCTCTCTCAATCGCCTGGAGCATTCAATCCAATCTTTCGAAAAGAAATGATGCTAACCGAGACAATTCATTCTTAGACAGAAAATATCCTCCGGGTGTGAGTGTTCTCGGAAGCTGACAGCTAATTAGGTTTCTAATAAAGTCCTGAAGTTACCCCGTCCTTCCGAAGAGGCCTGTGCTCTAGATGGTTATAGGCCTATACACGAACGAAGAGCCCGATGGAAAATGGAGAGCGTACTCGAGTGTACAGGAAAATTTATGTTGACGTTAAACAGATTTTAACAAATTCTCTACCTCAATGACTGATAGGTGAGGAGTCCCGTCAAAGTTCAAGTTAAGACTGAACTTCAGTTGTTTTAAAGACAACATAAGTTTACGTTTTTTTTTTGGCATGGTGTTTTTAAGTTGCACGGAACCAGTGGTTCTTCAGCAACGGGACCAACGGCTTTACGTGGCTTCCGAACCACGTCGAGAGTGAACTTCTATCACCAGAAATACACATCTCTCATGGAATGACCGAGAATCGAACTCGCGGCCACCGAGGTGGCAGGCCAAGACCATACCGATCACGCCACTGAAGCGCTAAAACTCAAGTTTTCATTCCTATCACAACAATCACAATACACGTTTTTCCCGAGAGTTTGTATATAATACAAATACGATTTACTTACACTTGGCATCATCTATTGAGATAAATAAGGGTTTTCCTGGATAGCATTCCAGTAACGCAAATATAGTCTAAATACAAACCAGAGTCTAAAGACTTCATTAATCTCTAATTGCAACACAAACAATACTGATATTTCCCTCATTACATGTTCTACGAATAGGCTGTTTCCATTTCTCGTTCTCTATTGAATGGATTATAAACAGCCTTAATTCTCTAAGAATGCCTATTATATGTAAAAGCAAAAGTACACAATCAGACAAAACAAACGGGAATGATGTGTCTATTTATGGCCACATTATATATATATATATATATATATATAATATATATATATATATATATATATATATATATATAAATGAGGCCATTAAATAGATACATTATTCCTGCGTGTTTGTCTGATTGTATATGTACAGACACACGCACACACACACGCCACACACACACATATATATATATATATATATATATATATATATATATAGATATATATATATAAATATAATATAAATATATATATACACACACACACGCAAAACCACAGGGTACAAAACAGCAAAAAATAAACATTCCAGCACACACTATGAAGAAGCTCTTTCTTCTGCTTCTATCTCCCGTGCCGTGAATAGGAAAGAGGAGCCAGAAAAAAAAAAAGTGGGGGGGGGGGGGGGGGGGGGGAAGGAAGGGCGCCGCCAGAAATCGAGTTATTGGAGAACCTTGGCCCTTGCCGTAACCAGCTGCCGTAGGGACCCCATTCATACCTCCTTCCTCTCATCTAGGACTCGCTGCGGGGTTTCCTTCTTTTAAAAGAGGGAGTGTGAGGGAATGACCCCGCCGGAGGCAGGGGGGGGGGAGAAGCGGAGGAACCATGGGGGGTTTAATTTGGGACACATTACTTATTAGGGGGTGATGGTCTCTCGTTGCTGTTATTTTCAGCGTTGTCTCCTCTTCATTTATTTATTTGAAATTTCTGAAGACTGCTTGTTAATTTCTTTTTTTTTTTTTTTACTACAACTGAAACTTGCATCATTGGGTCACAAGAAGACCCGAGAGGTCGTGTTTCATTTCCGAGATGAAGGGAGGCCTCCTGCTGCTGCTGCAATAATTTAGTTTACATTTCTTTTTCGCAACTTTTTCTTGCAATAATTATTCTCACATTATCGTCTTTTGCAACTTTTTCTTGCAATAATTAGTTTCCATGTTATCGGCTTTTGCAACTTTCTTGCAATAATTAGTTTCCACTTTATCTTTCGCAACTTTTCTTACAATAATTAGTTTCCATGGTATCGTCTATCGCAACTTTTCCTTGTAATTATTAGTTTCCAATGTATCTTCCGCAACTTTTTCTTACAATAATTAGTTCCCATATTATCGTCTTTTGCAAGTTCTCCTTCCAATAATTAGTTTCCACTTTATCTTTCGCAACTTTTCTTACAATAATTAGTTTTCTTGTTATCGTCTATTGCAACTTTTCCTTGTAATAATTAGTTTCCATGGTATCGTCTTTTGCAACTTCTCCTTGCAATAATTAGTTTCCATTTTATCTTTCACAACTTTTTATTACAATAATTAGTTTTCATATTATCGTCTATTGCAACTTTTTCTTGCAATAATTACTAGTTTCCATTTCATCTTTTGGAATTTTTTCTTGCAACAATTAGTTTCCATGTTATTGTCTTTTGCAACTTCTCCTTGCTGTAATTAGTTTCTACTAGCAAACTTACCCATCTACGATGAGTGATATAATACGGGTGCAGAAGTGAAAAATTTATATGTACTATTTGTTCAGCAATATTAAAATAAGGGCGATTACACGAATAGCCTCTCTCTCTCTCTCTCGTAATGTAATTCAAGGGACGATCACTGAACGCAGAGAAATTCTTATTCATTGTTGTTTCCCCTCTTTTAATGATATTCTCTCTCTCTCTCTCTCTCTCTCTCTCTCTCTCTCTCTCTCTCAAAGTAAGTTAAGGGACGATCAATGAACGTAAAGAAGTTCGTATTCATTATTGTTTACCCTCTTTTAATGATGCTCTCTCTCTCTCTCTCTCTCTCTCTCTCTCTCTCTCTCAATGTAAGTCAAGTAACGAAGACAGTGATGGGATTATCGGATCACTTAGCTCTCAAATCACAAATTATCTCCTCTCTTTCTCTCTCTCATTTTTCGATAGCAAGATAAAATTATAAAATTGTAGTGCATTAATGTTGTTAAATGGTTCTCTCTCTCTCTCTCTCTCTCGTCGGTGACTTTCATTTAACAGAACAGGGATCTTGATTGGTTCGTTTCTTTGTCAATTACTTTTTTCTTTTCATTATGTTACTGCAAAGACGCAACTTGTATGTCAGTGCCTTATGGCTACTGATAAATGCTCTTATGATCCTGTGTCTTCCCAAAAAGAGTAGAAAGTAGGAACTTGTCAGTTTCCTTTTTATTATGTCCATTGGCAGGATCAAAATTCCGAAGCAACATCACCGGGCAGTACTTCTTCAACGTTATTTTGTGCACGGGCAGTCCCGATGGATTTAAGTTATTCAAAAAATCTTGCGGATATTGATGATAATTTTCATCTTCTATTGTGTCCGAGCTGAAATATTCGCGACTTTCTCCAGGGAAGTTGTACACAAATTATGCATGAAAAATCGTAAAGTAACTAATTATGTATGAAAAATCGTAAAGTAACTAAGTCTACGGGAATAACCAGCCTCGTTTCACGACCAGAAACAGCTCCGTTTCAGGGAATCCCTTCTCACCCCCACCCCCGTGATTGAATGACAGACAGACAGACAGACATTACGCCCATTATAGTATGATTCTATCTTTCGCAACTTTTTCTTGCAAGTTAGTTTCCATGTTATCGTCTTTGGCAACCTGGTTTTGAAATAATTAGCTACCATGTCATCTTATTTTGCAACTGTTTCCTTGAATTTTTCGTGAACATTTTCCGTTACTGATACGTACTTTGACTTTTGCAAGCAGTCACAATGATGGTCGAATAAGCCAATGGATCAAGAGAGTATCCAGATGATTATTTGTATTCACTGCTACTTTTTTATATTAGCTTCCTTCCATTATTATAAAACAGGGCAAATTTCATAAAATTCGCAACACTCTTGTGTACAACGAAAGATAAATAAAAAAGGGAAAAGGAGTAATATAATGATAAAAAATAAAAGGAGCCAGAGTAAAAAACGTAGAATCTTTCCTGTTA
Source organism: Macrobrachium nipponense (assembly GCF_015104395.2). NCBI lineage: Eukaryota > Metazoa > Arthropoda > Malacostraca > Decapoda > Palaemonidae > Macrobrachium > Macrobrachium nipponense. The sequence continues at coordinate 66,331,848 of NC_087207.1, forward strand.
AACTAAACTTTGTTACATTCCCCAGCCTACCTTAAACAAAGCTTTGTTACATCCCCCAGCCTACCTAGTTCAATCCAAATAGGGCTATTTTCTGAGAAAATCCAATGCTAACCTGTGCAGAGAATGAAATAATGATTAATCAACTAAGGTTGACAGCTGTCAGCAAATCACTCTACTTTTATTTCTGAAATATAAAAGGCTAATGGTTTCTGGTTTCACATATATAAACATGTAAGTGTATATGTATGTGTGTACCAGTGTGGGATCATGTTTGTGTAGTATACTAAATTCTCGTCTCATGAGAATATACCTTATCTCAGATCCCATCTGACGCTTTTCTTCTGCACGTGCAACTTTTTGCAGTTCTGCGTCGCACAAGTACTAGCAAGTCACTTCGGTAAAGTGGTTGCGGTTGCTGGCAGCTCTTTTGCATGAAGTCAATCCCACGACATACAAGAAGTGACAGCGTTCATCTTTGTTGATATTATGATCATAAGCGCAATGAGAACAAAGAGTCATATTCACATTCACCAGGGGGACAGGTTCACAATTTTACGCATAAAGAGTATAGATTAATGACACCTGGTATTGTTTGTTTGTATGGTGTTTTTTTTACGTTGCATGAAACCAGTGGTTATTCAGCACCGGGACCAACGGCTTTACGTGACTTCCGAGAGTGAACTTCTATCACCAGAAATACACATCTCTGAACCCTCATTGGAATGCCCGAGAATCGAACGAGCGGCCACCGAGGTGGCAGGCCAACACCATACCGATCACGCCACTGAGGCGCTCGTTTTGTTTTGAAATATATAAATAAAAATAAATTTCGCCAGGTGCACTACGCTATAAATTATTCAATTTCTCGACCTCGCTTAAAATACTTCCATTTTTACCTCGTTTTTCTTGGGCTTTCAACCCCCCCCCAACCCTCTAACCCACCCAAAGCTCCCCCAACACCCCCGGAGGAGGAGGAGGAGGAGGAGGAGGAGGACAAGTCTTCAATTCCCTGACAGTGTTCCATCTAACATGTAAGAATACACAAAGATATCATCCCCTTGAGACGAATGGAGTCAACGAACCAACATGATAATAAAAAATGGTCGATTTCTGCTTCATATGTCAGACGAGGATGAATGGGGATGGGGGTGGGGGAGGGGAGGGAGCTCCTTGGGGGAGAGAAGGGGAAGAGAGATTGGAGTACCAGCTGGGAAAACGGGCGAATGAATGACTGACACACACGTACACACACGCACACACACACACACGCACACACACACGCGCGCGTAAAATCGAGATATAGTAGCTATAAAATCCACAAAAATTTCGTGTCCGTATTTTTTTTTTTTTTTTTTTTTTTTTGGCCGTACGGTCTAGCAAAAGATTAAACTGCAGGACTACATGCTCTTCAAAAACTAAAAAAAAAAAAAAAAAAAAAAAAAAAAAAAAATTAAAAATAAATTAATAAATAAATAAATGAAACAAAGAGCGCGGGGGTGGGGGAGGGGGTTGGGGGGGGGGGGGGGGGTAATTTTTCTTACGCACTTCAGCAGACCGTTGACGGCAAGAGAATTAAAGCAGGATACACAGGCGCACGTGTATCGACGAAATGTTTTAGGAACAGAAACAGAATTCTATCCCGACTAAAATGCTCGAAATATTTCAAGAGCCAGACACACTCACAAAAAAAAGTAACTCCGCTCATCATCCGAAGAGAGAGAGAGAGAGAGAGAGAGAGAGAGAGAGATCGTGTTCATCCTACGATCGCTCTCGATACATTTTTGCCACCCCCCTTTTGATTTGGGCTTTGCAGTTGGTAGCAGCAGAAGCCAGCAAGCAGACGGAGACACACAAGAGACACAGAAACAGGCAGACAAGCGCCATCACGCTCGACTCAACCCAGCGGCGTAACTAGCGAACGTCAATATTGCAAAGTGCGGATCTACTGTGCCGTGAAATGCTCACGAATCCGTGAACGAAAAGCACGACAGAGGCCCGACGGATGATAATGCAGTACGGAGTCCGCCAGCCAGCGGGACCAGGCGAACTAGGAGTATTCGCAAGCATTTCGGATGTTAACTCAATTGACGCGAGATGGTTCCCACAGCTAAACATTGCGGGCATTCATTCACTCATTCGGTAGTAAAATGATCATTCACTCCTTCATCCACTCGGCAACATGAACACTCATTCACTCAGCAAAATTAACTCTCATTCCCTTATTCAATTAGCAAAATGAACACTCATTCACTCTGCAAAATGAACACTCATTCCCTTATTCACTCAGCAAAATGAACACCCACTCCCTCAACCACTCAGCAACATAAACATTCATTCAATCAGCAAAATGAACAGCCATTCTCTTATTCACTCAGCAAAATGAATGTTCATTCCCTCATTCACTCAGTAAAATGAACATTCATTCCTTCATTCACTCAGCAAAATGAATACTCACTCCCTCATTCACTCAGCATCATGAACACTCATTCCCTTATTCACTTAGCAAAATTAACACTCATTCACCCATTCATGCTGTTAGCTTCTCGCCTCTTCTGTTATCACATATTCCCGTGGCGATATTTAAGGATTTAACAATTAGCGTCAGGCTGACAACTCCTTAACCATCTTCAACGATAAAATCCGACCGGTTCTTATTTGTCTTTCCCCGAGTGACAGAAGCGGAGATATGACCTGGGGCGGGGTAAGTAGGGAACGGGATGGCAAGGGGGACATCCACCCTTCTCTTCTAAACCTGCTTGTCTGGCCGCGGTGGGGGCTGGGTAGGTATAGGAGACCGGGAGGGTAGGGGAGACAACAGCGCCGGGTTCCAGTGCGTGTAGAGCACGCCAACAAGTTCGTATTACAAATAAATGTCAACAGACTAGACAAATGACTATGACTACAGTTACTACTCTGGTGGCTCCTTCTCAGACTTCAGTGAGACTAACTGCCACTCGTATTCAACCGACAAAAATCAACTGAAAAATTAATTATTTTTCTTATACATCATAGGTCATCCTATGCTCAATCATCAAATTTTATTACTAGGGACGAATCTTCCTTTCCCGTCCCCAAAATGCAAAAAAAAAAAAATTAAATAAAACAAAAACATAAGTAAATAAATAAATAAATAAATAAATAAATAAATAAATAAATAAATAAAAAAGAAAAAAAATAATAAATAAATAATAAAAAAAAAAGAAGCTAAATACATAAAATAAATAAATAAATAAATGAATAATAAATATATATAAACTAAATAAAAAAGAAAAAAAGAAAGATACAAAATAAAAAATTAACTACCCAATAACAACAATTCTAAAAGTATTTCATCACTAGGAATGAATCTTCTTCTCCCGTCCCCACGCAAAAAAAAAAAAATAAAATAAAAATAAAAACAAATAAATTAATATATAAATAAAAAAGGAAAAAGAAGAAAGATACAAAATAAAAAATCAAATGCCCAAAATGCAACAATTCAAAAAGTAAAAAAAAAAAAGCTCTGCAATCGAGTTTTCTGTACAGCGTATAATGCTGTGAGACGCTTTCAGCCACGGCCTATGAAAATCAGCCACGGTCCGTAGGTGGTATAATTGTTGGTACTTATTGCGATGCCAAAAATATGATCATGGCTGACTTTAACCCTAAATAAGATGAAAAATACCAAGGCTAGAGGGCTGCAATTTGGTATGTTTGACGATAAGAGGGTGGATGATCAACATACTAATTTGCAGCCCTCTAGCATCAGTAGCTTTTGAGATCTGAGGGCGGACAGAAAAAGTGCGGACGGACAGACAAATAACAGTCAGAAAAAAAAACTACATACCGGAGTAAACGCATGTCTTTCAAAATCAAAATTCACAAGATGAGATCTCGAACATGGAACGTCGAAGAGCAACCTTAGCTGGAAGAGGAGGAGGCTCCGAACTCAGAGATGTAACTGGAACGACGCAACTCTGGATGTTGGGGAAATCACGTGTCCATTCATACGAGGGAGAGGGGAATGAAAAGGAAAAGGAGGGGGGGGGGGGGTGGAGAGGGGAAGGGGGTGGGGTGGGGTGGAGAATGTGTAACCAGGTACTACAAAAGCATACCCTTGAATATTTCATCAGATATTCCTGGGATCGTAGCCGTGTTCCCTTCCACAGTGACAAGGAGGCCTGAATAGGTCGAATCATCGGGAAAGGATGTCTTTGAAAACGGAGATGATGATGATGATGATGATGGATATGTCTTCTGTAGTGATTTCTTCCAGGACTTTTTTCCCTGTGTACGCATGCTGCTGTCTCCTGTAGGGAACACCACTCATAGCCTATTTCCTCAGGTCTTCTTCAAGTATTGCTATCTCCCATTGTAGATTATCCTGACTCGTTCAGAAATCACTTTGTCTTCCTTAACCAGACCCATTCTCTCTCTCTCTCTCTCTCTCTCTCGAGATTTCTTCTAGTACAGTATTCATTCACTTACCCGGTTTTTCATCATGAAGTAAGCTATCATTAATGATTTTAACAAATCATCTTCTCTGTCTGTCTGTCTGTCTGTCTACAGCTTTTTGCGAGTGTTGTTACCTCCTGCTGGTACAGTATTCATTCACTTACCCAGTGTTTCATCATGAAATAGATTATATTCATGATTTTAATAAATCACCTTTTCTTTATACCCAGAAACCCCCCCCCCCACCTCTCTCTCTCTCTCTCTCTCTCTCTCTCTCTCTCTCTCTCTCTCTCTCTCTCGCTTTCTTCGTGTTATAGTACTCCCTGCTAGTACAGTAGTCATTCACTTCATTTACCCAATAAGTAGATTATTCATGATTTTCATAAATCCCATTCTCTTTATACCCAGACATCATCTCTCTCTCTCTCTCTCTCTCTCTCTCTCTCTCTCTCTCTCTCTCTCTCTCTCTCTCTCAGTTTCCTGCAATCAAAATAGCATCCAATTTCTCGATTATTCATCTCACAGTGCTATCATCAGTAAAAGATGTTTACCATCATCTCCTTTTCAATTTTTCTTTTCTCATTTCGTATTTGTGTTGCTTTTCCCTTCTAAACGATGCTAAAAGATTTATCATCTTTTATTTACGTGTTACTTTTTCTTCTGCTGTTATTCAAAAGTCGTTTTCTCACTGCAGATATGTCCTGCGCAGTCTGTCTCTCTCTCCCTCTCTCTCTAACTTACATTTTTTATCCCTCTCTCTCTCTCTCCTCCTCTTTCTCTCCATTCCAAACTGTCTTTCAAGTTCAAAAATTCATCTATTTACATCTCATTAAAATCAGACAATTGGTATGGCTGTTGACGAAGCTCTACGTCCCGTTTCAGTTGGGTTTTGGATGAGGATTTTGAGTACCTGTGGGCGCCATCTATGGTAGGTTATAGGCTTGGCATCAATTTGCCCAAACACACAAATATATATATATATAATATTATATATATTAATATATATAATATATATATAATATATATTATAATAAATTAGTTACCTCGGCTCTTCGTGAAACTGAGCTGACACGTCACGTTTCCTCTACATTTGAATAAAATAAATAGGACATTAAAACATCAATTTATTTCCTTTCAATAATCTTTGCAAATGAGCTATAACTCCAATCCCAGCTGTTTAGAACAGCTAACTAACCAGTTTGAATCGCTTTGGCAATTAGTGAGAAAGATGTAATCCGGTTGGGAATAAGATTTTCTTCTCTGATGATAAAAATGTCTGATAAAAATCTCTGCACCCATAATGTGGTCATGAAATCAAGCGGAGTTTGCTGAAGGAATAACGACGTAATGGTTATCATTTTTATCATTATTCAGAAGTTGAACCCTATTCATACGAAAGAAGCGCACGGGGGCCAATGACTTGAAATTCAAGCTGCCAAAGAATATGGTGTTCTTAAGAAAGGAGTAACAGACGGCAGTGGGATTTACAGAAAGATATCAGTAATAAGAAGAGGAACAAGGCGTGATCCGACCTCCAGCTTACTCGGGATGCGTGCAAGATTTTCCCAAGACGCGTAAGATGTAAACATTATATTCCTAACTTTTGACGTAAACTAAAACGTGCTAAATTCTACGGTCGATTATAGACTTGTTTCAACAATGAAAATGAAAATAAATACACTATATTTTATAGGGAAAAATTATTCTGTAATGTTTAACGTGCACATTATTAATTTTATTACATTTCATTCTAATAAATAAATAAAAAAATATCCTACATTAAAATTCCTGTATATTAAACTCAACGCGAAACACCTTTTTTCAGACCTTTATAGGCTCCTCCATAGACCTTTCCGACCCCTTTCCCCAACAAACAACAGCAACAACAACAACAAGATACTGATGAAGGAGTCCTCAATACGTCTTCGAAACGATCCATTCCGTCTTCAGGTTTTGGTCAGCGCTTGTTGCCTCCTCCAGAGCCTAATCCGTCCACCTGTCACCTCTCTGTCCACCAGTATCTGTCGGGTTTTCCTAGCTTCATAGAGTAACAAGGCGTTACAAGGATTAAGATATCTCAAAGACTTGTTAGTCAATCCTAGGAGACATCGTGTGCTCACTTATCTGTAGGAGCAGGTTTTACTGTGCATTCACAGTGTCCTAATGATTTTATCTAGCCTTCTTTTAAACTCTTCCACACTGTTGCTATTTACAACTTCTGGGGGCAGTTCATTCCACGCCTCACATATCTTGCTTGTAAAGAAGTTCCAACGATGGGATGTGTTGTATCTCTTCAGCTCTAGTTTCCATCAAGATCACATTCACAGTTGACCCACGCTCAAAAAAACTAACGTAGGAAGTTACTAACGAAAATCGAGGGCCAGATAAAGTAGTGAACGACTGCTCCATGTTGAGAATTTATTACAAAATTTAGGCCAGAGACGAAGCGCTGGGACCTATGAGGTCATTCAAGGCTGAAAGTGACATCGAGAGTCAAGAAGGTTTGAGAGGCGTAACAAGACGAAAAACCTTTTGCAGTTGCACCATGAAACAACCGTGAGGAGAGGGTGAAAAGTAAGATGGAAGAAAGAGAATATCAACGGAGGTACAGCAAAAGGAATGAAAGGGGTTGCAGCTAAGGGCCGCATGGAGGCTGCGAAGAAACGTAGGTACTGCCTACAGTGCACCGCGTGATGGCACAATCTCTTACGGAGATAAATGCTTTTATGAATGGGAATGAATTTGATGTAAATTACGTTGCTCGTTTTTTTTTCTTTTAAGTAAACACACTAGTAGTGTTCCAGTAACGAGGTGACTTTGGCGACTAATATATAATATTATATATATATATATATATATATAATATATATATAGTATATATATATATATATCAGTATACACCTGGAAAAATGCACCTCGCACCGAATACATTTTGATATCCAGAAATGAGTTAACTTGTCTCTGGAAATTGGAGTACACAATTACCAGCATTAGATTGAAAATGGAATTTCATATCCTCCCGGCAATTGAAACTGGGAGTCTGTAATAATGACGGCCGAATAATACAGTTGTGAAAATGACGTTGGAAACGGAATATGACGTTATTCTAGCCATTCAGCAGTGGGGGATGAATCCGGCGACAATCACATCCTATAAATGTGATGGAAAGTTGGGTGCGTCTGTTTTCCGGAGTCTGCGCTCAATACGGGAACACCATCTTCGGCCTTTTCATTAATTGCTGATTTATAATAATTATCGTTACCGGTAATGTTGCAATTATTTGTAATGGCTATTAATTTGTCTCGCGGTCTTCCACTGAACAAGCAAAAAAATGGATAAAAAATTTTAAATGATATATAATTATATAATAATATATATATTTATATATATATATATATATATATATATATATATATATATATTTATAATATCCACCACCAAAAGGAATCCAAAACAATTCTGACGTATATTACATCACCGTATGTACATAGGGGCCACCTGGAACAGCAAAGGATTTGGGATATACGTTCATAAGTAGAGTGATATAAAATTATAGGTTTAGACCTCCACATTTTTCGTGCATAAAACCTTATTTGCTTTTCCTTTCCAGCATGCTCGCGTTCTTAGAGGTTTACTATAAAATGTAGTTGGGGGAAAATGACTAGAATTTGTTTGCAATGGCAATGTCAAAGAGCTCTATCTCTTCAGTTTCATTGTCTCAATGCACCAGAAGTTCAGAAATAACCATTCTGGAAGTGGTTTATCTGGAACGGCTTCATCATATTTAGTTAAGCAATACTACACTTACGAATTTAATACACAGCCAAGGGTGCGTTTTTTTTTTACGAATATTAGTAAGTAGCAAATCACTGAAAATAACTCATGTTAATGTTACTTGTCAGGTCAGAATATACTTCTTCTTGGAAAGTTATTATCGTTAGTATACTTTATAAGTTTTCTGTAAAAAAAAACTAATGAGAAGTCTTCAGATCTTAAAAAATACTTCTTTCCCACACTTATCCCTACACTAAGGGGTCGGTTGCCTGATGCGCCTTTTCTTACAACATTAGGAGGAGGAGGAGGAGGAGGAGGAGGAGGAGGAGGAGGGAGGAGGAGGAGGAGGAGAATAGTTAGTCCAATTCTCAGTTAAATAAAGGCACATATATTACTGTGAAATTCGTGATTCCATGACTACATGTAATTTGGCCCTCAAATCAGATTAAAAAAAAAGGTAAAGAATTTAGGATGATTTCATTTCACGGCAGATGAGGAAGGCAACTGGAATAAATTGGACAAATGATCTATATATAATGAATGCATATAGGAATAATAATAATAATAATAATAATAATAATAATAATAATAATATAAAAACCACACCACCCAGTCGAATAGGATGACTGTGATAGACCCAAAATAATAATAATAATAAATAATATACTAATATTATTACTATTACTACAGCAACTATTATATATAATGTATAACGATCAAATATCAATAATATCAAACAAAGTGGTTAATAATCGTAATATATCCAAAAAATAACAATAATAAAGAATATACTAATATTATTACTATTACTAATGCAACTATTATTTATAATTCATAATAATCAAATATCAATAACATCAAGCAAAGTGGTTAATAATCGTAAATAGATCCGAGTCTAACGGAGCAGTTGGACAGAAGACATCGTGACGCCCACAAGGGCCTTACCTGCGTCAGCCAGAAGAGCCTGTCGACGGAGGTCTGCGTCGCCAGACAGACGGGCGACTCTCTCGTCAGCCGAGGATACTGGGGCCCCGTGAACACGTGGTCGTGGATTTTGTACCTCCTGCGAACGTCCCACCTCCCAGTGGACTCCTCGATTTTGAAGCCCGTCCCCAGGAGGAGGCTGGGGCCTGACGCCGCCCCCGCTCCCACCCCAGCCTGAGGCGCCTCGCTGCTGTCCGTCGTGCCCTTGTCGTCGTTGAGGACGACCTCGTTCTCGGGCGGCGCCTGCGCCGCCGTGTTGATGGCGGCCGCCTTCAGGAACGTCAGGTACTCCGAGTGGTTGGTGGAACTGAGCGCCGCCGTCCAGCTGTGGGGGGCGGCGTCGGAGATGGAACCGCCGCAACCACCCCCGCCCCCGCCTCCGAGGAAGCCGCCGTCGTCACGTCCGTGCATGAGGCGCAGCGTCAGCAGGATGTTGCTGGTGGTCAGGGCCACGATGCTGAACATGCCCACGCCCCATACTTTGCAGATCATCTGGAAGGAAGAAGAAAGAGGTCGGGGGACGTCAATGCAGGACAGGAGAGAAAAAAGAAAAGATATATATATATATATATATATATATATATATATATATATATATATATATATATACAAACTCTACCTATTTATCTATATATCCACACACACAGACACACGCACATACAGTGCGTATCATTTAAACCAAAGGACTGCTCTATCTACTTCTATTTCCGATCTTATCCGGAATAGGAATAAGAGAGAGAATTAACATCAACAAGAGAGAAAGAAGGCGATCAAGCTATTTAACAAGAGAAATTTACAAACAGCAACGCCACGCCAGCGAGAGAGAGAGAGAGAGAGAGAGAGAGTGGAAAAAATAAGCTAGCAACATTCCCGCAAATTGACAGACGTCCTTCCGGGACATTCTGCGGAAACCGTCGCGCCCGCCCACCCGCGCGGGCGCTAATCAAAAAAACGGCTCGATAAGAGACCGACACTAATCCGCAGTGAAACGGGCGCTGATTAAATGCGTTTCATTACTTGCAGCTGTTACGTGGGAGAACGCTTCGATGACGTTGGAAGAAGGGAGGTGGTGGGGGTCGGTGAGGAGGAGGAGGAGGAGGAGGAGGAGGAGGAGCGCGCTTTTATGTAGCTAATCTGTCCGGGTGTGATTGCCGTGACATTGGAAACGGTTACAATTAAGATCAGAGAACGTTTGATCAGTCCTGTTATGATGAAGATATGCGGTGACTCCTGCGCGGGTGTTATAAAATGGCTTAATGGGGTGACTTCTGAGCAGGTGTTATAAAATGGCTTAATGGGGTGAACTTCTGATCAGGTGTCATAAAATGGCTTGATGGGGTGACTTCTGTGCAGGTTATAAAATGGCTTAATTAATGGGGTGTCATTTTTTAGGTGGAAAAATGGCTTAATGGGGTGACTTCTGTGCGGGTGTTATAAAATGGCTTAATTAATGGGGTGTCATTTTTGTAGGTGTAAAAAATGGCTAAATGGGGTGACTTCTGTGCTGGTTATAAAATGGCTTAATTAATGGGGTGTCATTTTTTAGGTGTAAAAAATGGCTTCATGGGGTGTCATTTTTTAGGTGTAAAAAAATGGCTTAGGGATGTCTTCTGTGTAGGTGTTATAAAATGGCTTAATTAATGGAGGGTCTTATGTGCAGGTGTATAAAATGCTTTAATGGGTGTGTTCTCTGGAGGTGTAAAAAATGGCTGAATGGGTGTTTTAAATGGCTTAATGGGGGTGTCTTCCCCGTAGTAATCTAAAATGCTTTAATGGGGTGTGTTCTCTGCAGGTGTACAAAATGACTTAATGGCGAGTTTACCGTTTAGGGGTATTATATGGCTATTTTTGTGGAAGATTTCTGTACTGGGGTATCATCCCATTCAACAGATGAAGTATGAGAGAGAGAGAGAGAGAGAGAGAGAGAGAGAGAGAGAGAGAGAGAGAGAGAGAGAGACTTAAACTAAAGCTCTGGTTATGTCGAGCAATTCAGATGAAGAGAGAACTGGGTAATATTATTTAAAAGAATAAGAGAGAAATGAATGCCAGAAAACAATTCAGTATAATACCATTGAACATCTATACAACAAAAATTTGTTTAATAACGTGTTTATATTTCTAATGAAAAACGTTTATCTTCTAATGAAAAACTTTAATTTTCTAATAAAAACCTGTACATATTTCTATTAAAAGTATTTATTTCTATAATAAAAACAAATTCATATTTCTAATAAAAAGTGTTTATATTTCTAATAAAAACGTGTTCATATTTATAACAAAAACCTGCACCTATTTCCAATAAAAGCCTATATTTCTGTCATAAAAATCAATTCATATGCCTCTAATAAAAAACGTGTTCAATTTTTTAATTAAAATTTCGAGAAATTTTTCCAGAATGAACTGAGCGATTTTAATCAAATTAGAAAGGGTAAACTTTCGCCGTTTGTCTTCCTACTGGTAATAAACTTTAGAGGTAGATTCCGCTGAAGACTAAAATCTCCATCGAATATCCTGCGACATTAATTACCAAGAGAAAATCAACTTGTGAATGATTTCACACAGTTACGCCAAAATCCGCTCATCAGGTTTCCATTAATACTGCTATTGGATAGATTCAGACAGGCAGACAGAAAGTCAGGCAGGCAGACAGACAGACAGCAGTCCAATTAGACAGACAGACAAAGTTAAATTAGACAGACAGACAACTAGAAAAACAGAGAGACAGAAGGGCAATTAAACAGACAAACAAAAGAACAACTAGACAGACAGACCGAAGGACAATTAGACAGACAGACAAGACAGAAGAGACAATTAGACAAACAGACAGACAGAAGGGCAACTGACAGACCAGAAAGGCAATTAGACAGGCAGAATGGCAATAGACAGACATACAGATAGAAGGACAATTAGACACATACAGACGGACAATTAGACAGACAGAGAGACAAAAGGTAAATTAGACAGAAAAACATATAGAAGGACAATTACACACAGATAGACAGCCAGAAGGAAAATTAAACGGACAGGCAAAATGACAAAGACAGCATGACATATAGACAGACAGACAGACAGAAACACACACAGACAGGCAGACGGACGCAGACAAAAAGACAGCCAGACATACACAGACAAAACAAGGCATACTAGACAGACAGTAGGGCATTGCGAAACCGTACCCAGAACGAAGGTAATAAGAGCCTGACGGTAATCCAGAGAGAGAGAAGAGAGAGAGAGAGAGAGAGAGGGTGGGGGGGGGGGGGTGCTGATTAAAAACTTTCCATAATTAAAAGTTTCCTTCACAGGATGTTCCATGGAAGGATGCCTTCATGATGAATAACGCTTTTCAATGACGACGATGATACTGAATGATGGAGGCGGTGATAATGATATTCGGTGATGATGATGAAGCTGAATTACGGTTTTGATTGATGATGATGAATGATGAATAATGATTTTCATTGGTGATGATACTAGCTGACGCTTTTCAATGATATTCTATCAGAGACGGAACGAGGTTCAGATAACGTCTAACCCTGGACATTTTTAGAGAGAGAGAGAGAGAGAGAGAGAGAGAGAGAGAGAGAGCAATTAAAAGGAGAAAAGGGGGGAATGGAGACATTAGAGCAGGACCGGACTTGGAGAAAAAAAAAAAAAAAATAAAGGTCTCCATTGAGCTTCAGGACTTTAAACCAAAGGTCCGCGTTCCCCTCTCCAAATCCAAAGAATAAACAAAGGATAATGAGAAAGCCATTAATCTGCAGTCTCTCTCTCTCTCTCTCTCTCTCTCTCTCTCTCTCTCTCTCTCTCTCCACTTATGCCATCGCTCATCAGTCTTTGGGTACAGTACTTGACTTTCTATTTATTGTACTTTTACTTTTTTTCTGAGCACAATCTGCTAGAACTCCTGTCTCTTATCTTTTAATAATTCTTCACTTTTCTACTCTTTATTTTCATTCTCTATCTATTCCAGCTCATTTTCCTCATACTCCCCCTCTTCCTCTACCTCTCCTATTCCTATTGTCTATTATTTCATCTGCTTTCTAACGTTTTTCGCTTTCTTAACGGTTTCTCTATCTCCACTTTTTTTAATCAACTTTTTTTTTTTTACATAGAAGGTCTTTTTTGTACATAGAAAGACGTTTTTAAAAACTTAAAAAGCCTCTTTTGACATAGAAAGCCTTTTTTATTTTCTTTTACAGAGAAAGCTTTTTTTTTTAACACAGAAAAGCTTTTTTTTTTTCTTTTTTTTTTTTTTTTTTTTTTACAAAGAAAGCGATTTTTTAAAAAGTTTTCTTTACATAAAAAGCCGTTTTTAAAAACTTAGAAACCCTTTGTTGTTTTAACATAGAAAGCTTTTTTTTTTTTTTTTTTTTTTTATTTTTACATAGAAAGCCTTAGAGAGCAGAGTATCCATTTCCTTCATCTTTTTCTACACGATATTCACATCATTATGGGCTATGCCAAGGAAGCTGTCACAAGTATATTATGATGCCAAATAGATCACAATCAGTCAGTTAATCATCTGTGATAATATAATCCCCAAGTGTGAGAAAGACGAAAGGCAAAGATAAATAGGGGTAAAGATGGGTGGAAATAATTAAATTAATAAAGTCAAATAAACACAACCATCATGAGGACCGTTCCACAGTCTGGCAGAAAATGGAACGAACCTCTTGGTTGTGGACATGGCGATCGTAGCTCATTAATGATAGGAGACAGATGCGGATGTTGGGCGAAACGAGTAGCACGCACTATCTCGCAAGCCTAGATGTGGTATGGAAAACAGAGCGAATTCCGAATTTGAGCAAAGATTACAGACGTGGTACAGATATACCTATTATATATATATATATATATATATATATATATATATATATATATATATATATATATAATATATATACACACACACACAATGAAATATAAAGCGTAGCTCAGAACGAAAGGAGAAGAGAGCTGTAACCAAGAAGAATGGAGAGCTGATCTCTCTCTCTCTCTCTCTCTCTCTCTCTCTCTCTCTCTCTCTCTCTCTCTCTCTCTCTCTCTCTGCTATTCCCAAACCCCGTCACGCTCCTCCTCTGCATAAGAAACGTAAAGAGAGAAAGAAAGACCAAAGAAGCAATAGAAGATTTAACAAAATAAATAAAAAAAATGATGATGATGATGATGATGATAAAGAAAAGCTGGTTGATGAATTAGACGATGATGGTGATGAAGATGAAAAAGATGCCGAGGGTAGTTTTTCAAGAAAATAATTATTTTTTTAAAACCATTTTTTTGCCCAATTGTTATCGTCCTTTTGTTATCGTCCTATCAACCACGCTCGTTCTTTCTTTCTATATCTGAAGTTTCTACTATTTTAAAAGATTTGTTGACAGTTTCTAAAAAAGAAAATTACATTTTCTTCTCAACCTTGTCGCCGCTTTTTCCGAGGATTCCTCGTAATTCCTATTTTCATGCTCTCTTCCCTTTTCTTTTAAATCTAATAACTGATTTTTTCCATCCACTTTTCCTTCCTCCCTTCCACACTCTCGTATCACAATCAGCTTATTTTCTAATCATTACTTCTTCAAAATCTTTCATTCCCTCCCCAATGTTTTTGCATTATTTTCATTCTTTTCTTGTCGATGATTTTTATTTAGTTTCTTTCTCGCATTTCCTCTCCATCATCGTTACTCAACCTTAATCTCCTTAAGATTTTTTTTTTAATTTTAAGAATTAGTCCTTTTTATTTCACGTTGTTGACATAGTGTCTTAATTCCTCAAAATTGTATGTTTTTCTCATAATCTAAATTGTCATTTATTTTTATGTATATTTATTTTCCTTCAACATCAATTTCCCCTAAACATTTCTTCTTAATGTTATATATATCTCATGTTCCTTCCATTTCCTCCATCCTCCAAATCATTTATTATTCGTCTCGTTCTTTCCCATTTCCCTCCGCGATTTAAACCCCATTTATTTCAAATGTTTTCGTTTTCCATTTTTATCCTTCCTTCATCTCAATTCCATTTAATCTTCCTTTACATTTTTTTTACCGGTTTATTTATTCTATTTCATTCGGTCATTTTCTGTCCATTTGCCAACCCTTCTACTAAATGTATAATGCACTTGAGCTTATTTACACATCAGGAAGGATAATGTAAGATACGGAATGAATTCTGTACCATTGAAGGTCACTGGAATAGTATATATATATATATATATATATATATATATATATATAATATACATATATATTATATATATTATTAATAATATATATATATATATTATATATAATACATACACATTACCTATATATAAAAATGTATATATAGATATATATATATATAGTATATATATACATATATCTATATATATATATATAGATATAATATACATATATTTATATATATATATACTATATTAATTATATATCTATATATATATAATATATATAATAATTATATAATATATACATACACGTATGTATATATAAAATGTTATATATAGAGTTTTGCAACATTTTTCAGATTCCTTAGCTAGTTAGAGTGATAGGATGTCTTGAAATGTGCGTTCAGATTTCACATAACATAATTTAAAAGTATGTAACGTAGAATGTAAAGAAAGAGAGAGAGATTACCTTTGTCCGTTCGAAACTAGAATTGTTTCCCTATTATGTCAACGCCATGCGATAAGAGACCCCAAAAATCTCTGCTCTGTTTTCCTAACCTGTCAACACGTTTGATTAGAGATCTCCATTGTGCTTTGGATTCCTGTCATCACGTCTGATAGGGACTTTTGCTTCGATCGAATACGTGCCTTTGTTGAGCTGACTCGTTTCATACGCATACGTCTTTGCCGAAACCACGTTCAGATTTCACGATTTTTCTGTAAAGTTACGTCACATTTTAGCTTCTAGAAGATTGCATCATCTCCACTGCCCAGTTTCCGAGAGCAAAAGATTTCATTATAGACTTAGGATTCCTCGCATTCAGATCTCTCTCTCTCTCTCTCTCTCACGGCACTTTTGATTTCAAAGTAACGTAACGATTTAATACTTACTGAATAGTCACTCGTAACTTGTAGATTTCAGATTTGATATTTCTTAGAGTTTATTTAGTATTAATTAGTGCTTTTTGTGGAATCTGAACAGACATTATACAAGTGTGTAACGGCGCCTTTTTTTTGTGAAATTGTGAATTGTGGTGAATTTTTTAACAAGCTTCAGCAGAAAGAAAATTGGTAAAGGTAAAGTGTGTTATATTTTTATTAGTTGCATCTAATAACTAATGGTTACGATGGTTGAGAGACCTAATAACTTATAGTTACAATGGTTTGATAAACAATTTACATTTTTACGCATTGCAAATTTTTGTGTTTTGTGTGTTTCATTTGAAGTGCATTTATCCATTTTCTTATTGAAGTGTGTCTTTTTAATTTATGTTCTGTGTGATTGGTGCTTTTTACAATTTTGGTATTTTCTACATTTTTCTGTGTTTTCATTTGCATTCACAATTTAATTAACTTAGTTATTTTTATTAATTAATCGTTGCCAATTTAATTGAATTTAATACTTGTGAAAAATTTGCATTTACTTAGAATTCTTTTCAAGTATCATTGTTGTTTAGTACTTTTGAATTAATTTCCATATTTCAAATATTGCCTAACACTTTTGAATTTTGAGTGAATTAATTTTCTTGAATTCTGTGATAAATTAATTTTGATTTAATTTTACTTAATTTGATTCAAGAATTAAATAAACTTTGCATTGTTTTCAAGTAACAGTAATTTTCCATGATATTGTGAATTTCACTTATAAATTTTGAGTTTAATAATAAATTTTTGTATTTAAAATTTTTATGAGTGTTTTAATTTTAACCAATATATAAATATTGCTGTTAGGTAGAAACATAGAGTGGTAATTGATCCGTTTTCCTTCAATTTACTTGAAGTGACTTAGAACCAGGGAAGTGCTTAGACTTCTGAATTCAGGGAAATACTTAGACTTTTAAAGTTGTTGATGGAGTGATGACCTTTAATTAATTTAATTACAAGATTACCTCACACCTGTTTTGATGAACTTTAGAGTATTCAGTCGTTTAGTACCTGTGATGAGGGTTCAGGCGTCTGGCTGTTGTGAGGTAACAATTAATAAATGGTAAGTGTAGTAACCAGATACTTGGCAATTCGTCACTATATATATATATATATATATATATATATATATATATATATATATATATATATATATATATATATATAACATATGTGTGTATGTAAATAAATAAATAAATAAATAAATAAATTATATATATATATATATATAATATGTGTAAATAAATAATTAAATAAATAAATACTCAAATGGGAAGAACATACAACTAGGGATAAAAAATCTACAGCTCTCTTGCAAAAAAAAAAAATAATAATAATATGTATAAACAGTTGAATTAACAGCAAGAAAATAGGAACTGGTAAAAATTTGTCACTGCTCGCTAGCAAAGCATAAACACACAAACTTGCAAAAGAATAACAAGGAGCCATAACAAGCGAAGAATTTTCTGCTCTTTCCTCCAAAGAGCTTTCATAGTCTGCGCACATCACCACTGACGACGCCGCTCCATTTGGGAAAAGAACGACAATCAAAGCCTCGGGATTTTATGGCAGTCCTGATTCGCTGCATCGGGCAGGAGACAGAAAGGTAAACACGAGGAAAAAAAAAAGAAAAAAAAAAAAAGAGAAAAACTCCAAAAGGACGGCCATATTTGTTCGTTGCTACCATGAGCTGACAGCCTAAAAAGGGGCGTGTCCACACTACAGTAATTGTCACAACAATGTCATAAACAGGTAGGCACCAAAGAAAAAAAAAATAAACAAACAAATAAATAAATAAATTAGGAAAAAAGGGACGCCATCTATGTTAGTTAGTGCCATGAGTTGACAGCCTAAAAAGGGGCGTGTCCACACTACAGTAATTGTCACAACAATGTCATAAACAGGTAGGCACAAAGAAAAAAAATAATAAACAAACAAATGAATAAATAAATTAGAATAAAAGGGACGCCATCTATATTAGTTACTGCCATGAATTGACAGCCTAAAAAGGGGCGTATCCACACTACAGTAATTTTGTCATAACAATGTCATAAACAGGTAGACACAAAGAAAAAAAAAATAAACAAACAAATAAATAAATAAATTAGAATAAAAGGGACGCCATCTATGTTAGTTACTGCCATGAGTTGACAGCCTAAAAAGGGGCGTGTCCACACTACAGTAATTGTCACAAACATAGTCAAAAAAAATGTTGGCACCTACGCTGACAGTCTAAGGATGTCCACAGTACAGTAAATGTCACGAACATGTCGGCAACAAAAAAAAAAAAAGGACGGTCATCTTTGTTCATTGCTACCATGAGTTAAAAGCCTAAGGGCATGTCCACATTATAGTAAATGTCACAAACATGTCGGTACTTAATCGTGCATACATCACAAACATGTTCAATACAAGTGAACGACTTGTTGGCGATTCTAACCAGTGCTTCACTCAATTATCCAGCATTTGCCAAAGGTTTATTCACCACTTACGGTCGCTGACTCGTTTTAATACATGTTTGGGATATGTATGCGATAAGTTTCCGACTTGTATTTAGGACATATTACACTAACTGTTGGTTCGCTCCGACTGAGATAGCTTATGCCAGCGCAGCCCTGGTCCTGTAGCCGAAGGTTGAGTGTAGTAAGGGTATTAAGGAGACGGGCTTCTTAGGTTGAGTTGAATGCAGAATTTAGGCCAAAGGCCAAGCACTGGGACCTATGAGGTCATTCAGCGCCGAAATGGAAATTGACAATAAAAGGTTTGAAAGGTGTAACAGGAGATAAAACTCGCAGTTGCACTATGAATCAAGTGTTAGGAGGTTAGGAGGGTGGAAAGCAAGATGAAGAAAGAGAATATGAAAGGAGGTACAGTAAAAGGAACGAAAGTGGTTGCAGCTAGGGGACGAAGGCACGCTGCAAAGAACAATAAGTAATCCCTACAGTGCACCGTATGAGGTCCACTGACGGCACTAACCACCTATAGGAGGCTTCTTTGGTAGAAAAAAAGAAAGAAAAATAAAACTATCGTACGTGGTAAAAAAAAAAAAAAAAAACTTATCGTACATTTGTAAGTAAATTGCTGTACTGGTCACTTATCACACAAGCCATCAAACTGGCCCTTCTCTGAGGCTAAGTTGTGTTATTCTCCTCCTACTCTCGCTTTCCCGGATTCTTATAAACTTCCATTCTTCAAGAAGCGTGTATACTGTCTCCTTCAGGTTATTAAAGCCCTATTCTTTAAACCCTGGTGACTGGGTTGCCAATCCACTGCCTCTTTAAGCTATTTAATGAGAGAGAGAGAGAGAGAGAGAGAGAGAGAGAGAGAGAGAGAGAGAGAGAGAGAGAGAGAGAGAGAGAGAGAGAGAGAGAGAGAGCATCAAGTTGCTTCAAATTGCCCTATGGATGTGAAAGTAATGTGAAGTCTTGAAATTCAGTCCTTCAAATATTGGGAATAATTGAAAAATAGTCTTTCTTCCGAGTTAATATGAGCTTTAAAATACCTAACAATATTCTAAATGCTATTAAGTCTTTAAGAACTATTAAACTCTTAATTAACATTACGATTTTCATATACTTAGAAGTCTTTCCATACATTTCCGACTTATTCCAGTCTAAAGTCTTCTGGATACTGGGCAATGTTCTAACCTAAAGTGAAGTCTATGAAAACAAGTGAAGTCTATGAAAACAAACTCTGGCATTTGAAACGATAAAGAATTTCCATGCAAATGAATTACGGAAAATATTTGCTTCATTTTTATCCTAATTCTGTGTAGGCCAGGACTCCGAAACGGAAAACTTTTAAAAGAAAATATTTCCACTATATCTCTGTAAACACAAGGTTGAGAGAGCCTGGTCTATTAATCCTTCTTAATCTTTAGAAGAAAAAGACAATGAAAAATTAAAGAAAAGGATACTGAGAGGCCAGTGGCCTTTGGAACCTTGAATTCCCATCGGAATTACAAAGAAAACCGAATATAAAAGACTATCAGAGTAAAAGAACATCGAAGTTCCTAAAATGTTGCAAGTGTTCAAACTCTCATTCCCGATGCACTTTGCAGCGAGATATAAAAAAAAGGGAATAAAAATATTCGCGCCTTTTCTCTCACTCAACTCCTTGAACTTGAAAATAACAGAGAGAGAGAGAGAGAGAGAGAGAGAGATAGAGAGAAGAGAGAGAGAGAGAGAGAGATTGCGAGAGAGAGAGAGAGAGAGAGAGAGAGAGAGAGAGAAAAGTAAAAACTAAAAAAAAGAGAAAAAATCCAAATGAAGTAAAAAAAAAAAAAATCCAAATGGAGATTCCTACACCTTCATCTCCCCAAACTTCAAACTGATTAAATAAAAAAAAACTGAATTAAAATACTATCAAAGGATCCATCAACACAAATCAGTCTGGTATTGATCGCTCGCTAATGTGTTAGAAAAGGCCTGGTATTCAAATATTTCGCCATTAATTAATTCTCAGGGACAACAACATTTAAAGGTATTGGGCTCCGATGCGGCGGCTTTCTGCTGCTGCGCAAATACAGCATGCTGCTGCTGCTGCTGCCGCCTTTGCAGCTGATGCTGCTGTGTATTGTTTCCTGGAATAAATTATGCGAGCGTTCTCGAAAACGGTGCGAGGTTAAAAAAAAATTTTGTCTGTCTATTTCTGGTGTTCCACCTTTGATCTTTTTTTTCGAGTCTGATAACATCCACACATTTATTATTATTATTATTATTATTATTATTATTATTATTATTATTATTATTATTATTATCATCCTGAAACAAGCCACAAGAAAGATACTTACAATTATTTACGAAGGTCCTTATAAAATGTCATTCAGTGTTCTTGAAACAAATATGTAACCTCATTATAGGAAGGCATTTAACGTCCTTATAAACATTCACTTAATATCTTTATTAAAAGTCTTTAACGTCATAATAAAAAGTCATTTAATGTCTATTAAAAAGTTGTTTAATGTTTTATAAAGTCATTTAATGTCTTATAAAACGGCATTTAATGTCTTATAAAAAGTCATTCAATGTCATTATAAAAAGTCTTCTAATGTCATTATAAAAAGCCATTTAACGTCTTATAGTCATTTAAAGCCCTACAAAAAGTTATTTAATGTCTTATAAAGTCCTTTAATGTTAAATAAAAATCATTTAATGTCTTATAAAAAATAATTTAACTTCTTATAAAGTCATTTAACATCCATTGAAAATAATTTAACATACTTAAAAAATCATTTAACATCCTTATATAAAGCCATTTAACGGCATTATAAAAAGTCGTTTAAAGTCATTATAAAGCCATTTACCTTCATTATAAAAAGTAATTTAACGTCATTATAAAGCCTTTAATGTCTTTTAAAAAGTCATTTGACGTCGTTATATAAAGTAATTTTACGTCTTATAAAGTCATTTAACGTCTTATAAAATCATTTAATGTCATTATCAAGTCATACAACATACTTTAAAATGCCATTTAACATCATTATATAAAGTCATATAACGTCCTTATAAAAAGTGATAGATATTTAACATCATTACCAAAAGATATTAAACTTAATCATCGAAGAACGTGAATGTCTATAACACATGAAATTATACACCTTTCTTATTTAAAGTTATGAAACGAACTGAAGCCTCACTTGAAAAATAAATAAAAAATAAAAGATATATATAAATAAAATTCGAGACGTTTCTTATATATATTTTACTTCTCAGAGTTTCATTGTTTATAATATCGGAACTTTCGTCTCGGTAAGAGGGAGGGTACTTGGAAATCTTAGTTTGATAATGAATGAAATTAGCGGGGCCTTTAGAACATTATATTTTGCAAGCTTTCGAGCCATATAACCTCACCAGCAACCTCAGCCTGATGATGAGGTTATGTAACTCGAGAGCCTGCAATAAAATGTCCCACCTAGCTTTTGTCTATATTATTCATGGATCAAGTATATAGTAACTTCAGTGATCAACAGAGGTCAACTGATGATAAAAGACAAACACTTGACTGATACTCGATATTATTATCATTATTATTACCATTATTAAAAATTATTATTATTATTATTATTATTATTATTATTATTATTATTATTATTATTATTAGTAGTAGTAGTAGTAGTAGTAGTAGTAGTAGTAGTAGTAGTAGTAGTAGTAGTAGTAGTAGTAGTAGTAGTAGTATAGTAGTAGTAACGTCAGTGATACAATTATGCTGAAGTCAACTGATGACAAAAGACAAGCACTTGACGGACACTCATTATCATTATTATTATTATTATCATTATTATTATTATTATTATTATTATTATCATTATTATTATTGTTATTATTATCAAGAATATGAAAACAATGCATACGGAACAATTCCACAGGGGCCATTGACTTGAAGTTCATACTTTCCAACATTATGGCGTTCATTCGAAAGAAGTGACAGAAGGTAGTGGGAAATACAGAAAGAGACGATCAGTTATTAGAAAAAGATAAATTAACTAATAAATATATAAATAAAAAGGTAAGTAAATGATCCAAATACAAGGAAAATTGCATTAGGCTAGTGATGCATTATTGTATCTTCGTTTGAACATGTCTCTTCCTTATCTATATTCTCCTTTCCCGCTATCCGGGGAAACTGGCTCCACTCTATCCCGTCTATGACGTCATAAAAGCTACGGAAACATATTAGGGCGAAGGAGCACAACGCTGATATCCATCGAAGCAGGAGACAACGGGTCACAATGATGCCCTAGAGCCGCCGCTATAGAAAGGGCTTAAGAGTGTGGAGGACTGAAAGGTCTTTAGGGCCTACTTCAACATCACCCTAAATCCGGGTTCTTGTTTTCTGTCTCTACAGGAGCGCTATAACAGCCCTAATTATCAACAACCCTTTTTTATCAGCTGTTGCATTATGTAGCTCAAGTCCCGAGGGACTTGGTAAAAGCTGGCGAGGGGATCAAGGGTTCTGGACGCATCCACCGTAAAAGCTCAGAGAGAGAGAGAGAGAGAGAGAGAGAGAGAGAGAGAGAGAGAGAGAGAGAGAGAGAGAGAGAGAGATGCTGGCAGATCCGTACTCTCTCTCACACGTAGTTTCCTTTTATTATTCAATAGCTATACTAGTATTATCATGAGAGAGAGAGAGAGAGAGAGAGAGAGAGAGAGAGAGAGGAGAGAGAGAGAGAGAGAGAGGACTTTAACAAATAAAGAATGGCACCTTCAAACGACCCTGACACAAAGAATGAAAGAGTCAGGTAACAAATAGAGAAAAGGAGAGGCAGATTTCAAAGAGAAAGTAAAAGAAAGTGTTCCATTTGCCCCAGGAAGAGACGGCGGTGGTGCGCACAGAGAGCAAACTCTCTTTTTCATCTTTTCGTTTCGAGGGGGTAAAAAGTGCCTGCATAAATTAACTGTAATCTACAGACCATGACCAACCAAGGCCTTTTTCAGGACTCAGTGACCTATTCCTAATTCCAGCGTACTATGAGATTCACAGACGGAGTCCCGGAGTTTTTCAAGAATAAAATTTTTATCAACGTACCTGACAAAGATGACACTTTGTTACGGTTTATCTTACATCCCTACCTAATTTTTTTACTGTATTCTGTATGACGAAAGTTGCATAATTCTGGTAATTATAAGAGTAACACCGAACACTTGTAGACATCGCTAGCATACTCAGAGGAATGCCTTTCGAAGATATAATGACGTCATTTACTTACCTCCTCCTCGATGGATAATTGGCCATTCGCGAAAAAGTCTCCACCTCTGGCAACAATGAAATACAACCAATACTCCTTGTTTACACTTTGTGGTAGTAGTAGTAGTAGTAGTAGTAGTAGTAGTAGCAGTAGTAGTAGTAGTAGTAGTAGTAATTTATATAGGATTATGCCATGAGGTCGAGTGCTAGAATCCTTGAAGAAAAGGGTTTTCACAAGTAATCTGAGAAATTACTTTCTATCACTATTTCTCTTCTAAACAATTGTGCAAGTCGAATCACAAAAGCTGTCCTGCAACCACGGGGACAATGAATTATCATAGCCGCCATTCTTGAAGCCTTGACAAGGTACGAATATTCATTCAGAATTTCAGAGACAGCCGTTTGTCGTCATCACCTTGTGGGAGGAGTCGGGACGTCATATGCTTACGTCACGTATAACTTTGAACCCATACATTAGAGTGTTCCGCCACTGGCTTCTGCTGCTTTATTTTACTCTTATGAATATACTTTTTTCTAATATATAAGTAATAAAGAACGCTGCCGAAAATTAGGTAGGGGTGTAAAGTATACTATGGGTAAGTAAGATCTTTGTCAAATGCACAGAAAAAAGTTAATCCGCAAAAACACCGGGACAAAGGCTCTGAATCTCATAGTAGAGCTTAGTTGGTGAACAGCTTCAAGCGATCATTAGCGATCAGTCAAAAACCAGTTATGACTTAGTACACATATTATTATAATACATTATTATTACACAGAAGAAGGACCCTATTCATATGGAACAAGCCCACATGGGCCACGCACACACTTGCAATGAAACTTTACAAAAAATATGTATTCATCTGAAAGATGCAACAGAAGTTAATAAGAAAATCCCAAAGAAGAGATCAGGTATTAAAAGAGAAAACGTTTCGCTAACTGATGGGAGCAGCGGTACAAAACCCCAACAAAATTCAAGCGACGAACGAAAAACAAAAGTATTACAAGATCTGTTGTGTTTTTCGAGTGATGCTGCCGATAGGATCTCAAAATGAATTAATCATGAATGACCTACTTCGATGATCTCTTGTTCAGCGAAGCTTCAACAATGCAGGTCTGCAGACAAGAAGACCTGCTAGTTACTAAGACATCATACACGCTCTTAGCCATCACTACAAATAGCAAAAAACCTTTAGAATCTATAGTAGATTCACATCAGTCGTGCATTTGATGTCTCTTGAGAGTTCACATGGGTAGGATCTATGGATCTATATTCCACTTCTCCTGAGGGATACGTCTTTCAGGAGAGGTGGAACATACATCCTACCTTTGTGAACTCTCTCGAGAGACTGAGAGTCTCCAGTCCTGTGATTGGCTTATCAACAGCCAATCAGGAGCGTCGTAAGGGACTGGCCTAGACACCAAATGCACAGCTGATGCGAATCTACTATAGAAGCAATAATGGGTCACAGTGATAGCAGAAAGGCCAAACGACTGAGAATGGAAAAACAGAAGAGAGAGAGAGAAAAAAAATGTATCTGATGTAAATCAAAGAGAGAAAATGGGAACAAAACAGGTGCGAAGTGCCCTATAACTAGGTCCTCACGGGCGACGAATTCTACGATCTCGCATCCCCCTCCTCCCCGTCTCTGACGATGAATTCTCCGCTCATCAAAATTCATGCGTTCAAATCTACTTACTGCCAAGACCACAGTTGCTGGACGTGGCTTCTCCGGGATGCACAAAGCAGTTTCACGAAGGCAATTCGGAAGGAAATCGCGAAGATTTTGCAACGAAAAAGACGTTGCGGGAGTTGCACAGACACGAAACTGGGCAAGGCGTTGCAAGGAAAGATTATATATTCTTTTTCGTTTTCAAACTTAATTGCTGTTTTGTTTTAAGAGAATGGTAGAAGTCGTTAGGGCGTATTTTTTGGATGATTTTACATACGTCTGTATGTACGTATATTTATATATTACATATATGTATGCATTAAGCTACAAACGTCCTTTAATATCTAATTCGCTCTACCTCGGAATTGATATATTTCCATATATAAAAAGCTGTCTACAAGAAGGACTGTCTAGAAGTGTAAAAAATGCAAACAGAAGGTAAGATACGAGAAGTACTATAAATTACAGAATAAATACATTAATAATTGAACTAATAATATACGAGGTTACAAACAAATACATGTAGGTACGAAAAAAAAAATGATCAAATGCGCGTGAAAATTTACTTCCACGATAAATAGCCACGCCAAGATATAACAAATGAGAACGAGATGTAAGATACGAGAAATATAATAAATTACTGAATAAATAATTACATAAACGGGGAAAAATATGTGAGGAAATCTATTCCAAAAGATTCGGAAAAATATGTGAGGAAATCTATTCCAAAAGATTCGCAACATCAACACTTTAGAGAAACAAAAGCCAGATAAAGATCACATACAGCCTCATCAGGAACTAACAGAAACAACACTAAAACGTCCTAGTTAAGATCATATACAGCAGCATCAGGACTTGAGAGAAACAATACTAAAACGTCCTGATAAGAGAGAAACAGTACTGAAACGTCCCGATAAAGATCACAAAGCCGCATCAAGACTTGAGAGAAACACTACTAAAACGCCCTGGCAAAGATCATATACAGTAGCATCAAGACTTGAGAGAAACGCTACTAAAACCCCCTGATAAACATCACATAGATCAGCATCAGGACTTGAGAGAAACATTACTAAAACTCCCTGATAAACATCACATAAATCAGCATCAGGACTTGAGAGAAACATTACTAAAACTCCCTGATAAACATCACATAAACCAGCATCAGGACTTGAGAGAAACATTACTAAAACTCCCTGATAAACATCACATAAATCAGCATCAGGACTTGGGAGAAACATTCCTAAAACTCCCTGATAAACATCACATAAATCAGCATCAGGACTTGAGAGAAACATTACTAAAACTCCCTGATAAACATCACATAAATCAGCAACAGGACTTGAGAGAAACACTACTAAAACTCCATGATAAATATCACATAATCAGCATCAGGACTTGAGAGAAACACTACTAAAACTCCCTGATAAACATCACATAAATCAGCATCAGGACTTGAGAGAAACGCTACTAAAACTCCCTGATAAACATCACATAAATCAGCATCAGGACTTGAGAGAAACATTACCAAAACTCCCTGATAAACATCACATAAATCAGCATCAGGACTTGAGAGAAACACTACTAAAACTCCCTGATAAACATCACATAAACCAGCATCAGGACTTGAGAGAAACATTACCAAAACTCCCTGATAAACATCACATAAATCAGCATCAGGACTTGAGAGAAACATTACCAAAACTCCCTGATAAACATCACATAAATCAGCATCAGGACTTGAGAGAAACATTGCCAAAACTCCCTGATAAACATCACATAAATCAGCATCAGGACTTTGGAGAAACACTACTAAAACTCCATGATAAATATCACATAATCAGCATCAGGACTTGAGAGAAACGCTACTAAAACTCCCTGATAAACATCACATATATCAGCATCAGGACTTTGGAGAAACTACTAAAACACCCTGACCAAGATCATATACCACAGCAGCATCAGCAGGCTCGAAGACTCGGCAGAAAAAACTCGTGATTCACCTCGATCAAGGAGAACGGTGAGTCCAGGACTCTCTCTCTCTCTCTCTCTCCTCTCTCTCTCTCTCTCTCTCTCTCTCTCTCAAGGGATCAATATTCTCGCCGAGGGCGAAGATGCTGATAGTCGATGCATATTCATAAAGACTCTCATTGGGATGAGGCCAACTTCTCGGGGAAAGGAAAACCAATAGTCCTTTAAAAGCTGTATAATGGATCCACCTCTGACATTCTTCTATCTTCGCTTCTGGGGGTTGTTCTCTTCCGTACTTTGGAGATGGTTTCGGGAACGGTACTTTATCCCCCCGACCCCGCCCCGCTCCCTCTTTTTCTTTAATATAGATAAATACGGAAAGAATCCGTACCCATCTCAAGGCCAAAATGAGTGATTGAAGGGGAACTACAAGCAAACATACAAAAATATATGTTATTGTTTTATCATACGCCAAAGGAGGATAACTCCATAAGTTGCTACTCATTCCTCAGCCAGTTCTCAGCGAGTGCTAGAAGAATGAGATTGCTAGCCCTACGTCCTATGCGCCTAAGGTACTTGGGTATTTTTTATGTTCACCAGTCCAATTACTGACCACAACTAGCGCTGCCTGAACTTTCAGTTCGGGAGGAGGAGGAGGAGGAGGAGGAGGAGGAGGAGGAGGAGGAGGAGGATTGTAAAAGCAGCGCATAATAGAAAAAAAATATTAAGAAAAACTTCTTAAGAACTATCGTCTTACTTTCTTCTTTGTTTCCGAGGTATGTCCACCATTATTATACACACACACACAATATATATATATATATATATATATATTATATATATATATAATATATATATATCTATATATATATATAATATAATATATATACATATATATATATTACATATATATATATATATATAGATATATATATATATATATTATATATATATATATATATATATATATATATATAATATAACTAGATAATTAATCCACTGGCAACAGCTGCAGACTTAAGGTACAAAGAACGCCACTCGCCAACTCGCTCCTTCCCCGTCACGAAATATCTGCATAATTAAGGAAATATGGAATAAAAACTCGCGAGAAATCACGTCTTCGCTTATTCATAAGCACACTTGATTAACATCTCCTTGCAACCCCAATCGTCCGATCTTTCATCCCCTCGACCGAATATCTGCAGAAGATTCCCATTGAAATTCCCATTGAAATTCCCATCACCTCCCGCATTCCGGAAGACAAAGAACGCTGCGAAAAAAAAAAAAAAAAAAAAAAAAGAAAGACACGCCGGTGTCACGGTGGAAAATCCTCACAGATATTACTCGCAGGGAACCAAAGGGTGGATTGAAATAAGAGGGAAAAAAAGTAATCAAAAGTAAAAAAATAAAAATAAAAAATAAAAAAAATAAAACCCGACAAAATATTCCTTTCAAGAAGAGAGACAAGACCCACGCTGAAAGAAGCCAAACCATTTTTCGCACGCACTCTCTCTCTCTCTCTCTCTCTCTCTCTCTCTCTCTCTCTCTCTCTCTCTCTCTCTCTTTATCAGGGTGTATTCATATCCCCGCCTTTAAAATTCCCCTCACGCACTTCTGATAACCTCCACTCATTTCACTACGTTCCAGGGCACTAAGCCCCCCTCTCCCTCCCCCCTCTCTCCCAAACCCTAGAGTACAACCTTCGGTTTCTCTCTTCCTGTGACGTCCAACTCCTTCCCCTACCTCCGGGGTGGGGGGGTAGGTGGTGATTGTCTTGCATACCTATTTAATCCCCATTCGTCTTCCCCTGGGGAGGGGGCGGGGGGGGGGGGGTGGACCAACTCATCATTGACCTCTTCCATCTTTTTCATATTTTTATTTTTCTTCTCGGGGGTCTTATGCCGAGGAAAATTTTTTTTCAATAATCCGTGAAAGCTTCTCTCCTAATAATATATTACTAAATAGTTCGAGATTTACTTGCTAAAGCAACATTTGAGAGAGAGAGAGAGAGAGAGAGAGAGAGTTTAGAATGTCTCAACATATACCGAACGACATTGATACTAGGTGACACTGAAATGATAAGCATTAAGATGATAAGACTGCAATTTCAAACGGCATCTCTGCAAGCTTTCAAACAGTATGGCTATTCATATTTGTGCGCAAAAGAAGTATATGCCAGAACCATGAGTCCTCATACAACTCAGCCTCATGCAATAAGTATAAGATCCGATACTGAACTTCCATCAGCATCTTGTCACGAGAGGAACAAAAAAGCTTTCACTATAGCTGGTTCACTTAAGGTAGATTCTCGGATGAGCCCTAAAGCTTGCGAGACGTTTGTTTGGCAGCGGCTGATTGGCTGGTACCGGGAGGTAGGCAGCTCCCAGCCAATCAACGCCCGCCAAACAAACGTCTCATAGGCATAGAGCTCACCCAAGAATCTACCTTAAATGAACCCCGCTAAAGTGACCCATCTCGAGAAATACTTTGCGTTCTGACGCGGCCATGAAGCAACGAAGAATCTACGAGAGAAATAGCATAACTCAGAGACACCTGGAAGCATGAACCAAGACCTAGAAAACGCTATTAGCTGCCAAATAGGCCTAACATCATCTGACATAATCGGATGGTGTCTTGAGAATCAAGACGAATTAGCGTTCAACTAAATATACCCCGGCGATGAAAGCTGAATTATTATTATTATTTTTTTTTTGGTCCATCACAGTCCTCCCATTCGACTGGATGGTATTTATAGTGTGGGGTTCCGGGTTGCATCCTGCCTCCTTAGGAGTCCATCACTTTTCGTACTATGTGCGCCGTTTCTAGGATCACACTCTTCTGCATGAGTCCGGGGGCTACTTCAGCCTCTAGTTTTTCCAGATTCCTTTTCAAGGATCTTGGGATCGTGCCTCCTAGTGTTCCTATGATTATGGGTACAATTTCCACTGGCATATTCCATATCCTTCTTATTTCTATATTTAGGTCTTGATACTTATCAATTTTTTCACTTTCTTTCTCTTTAGTTATTATTATTATTATTTTTATTTTTTTTTTTTTTTTTTGCTCTATCACAGTCCTCCAATTCGACTGGGTGGTATTTATATGTGTGGGGTTCCGGGTTGCATCCTGCTCCTTAGGAGTCCATCACTTTCTTACTATGTGTGCCGTTTCTAGGATCACACTCTTCTGCATGAGTCCTGGAGCTACTTCAGCCTCAGCCTCTAGTTTTTCTAGATTCCTTTTCAGGGATCTTGGGATCGTGCTAGTGCTCCTATGATTATGGGTACGATTTCCACTGGCATATCCATATCCTTCTTATTTCTATATTTAGGTCTTGATACTTATCAATTTTTTCACTTTCTTTCTCTATTATTATTATTATTATTATTAGTTATTATTATTATTATTATTATTATTATTATTATTATTATTATTATTATTATTATTATTATTATGATAAACAACTTTTCATATGGAACAAGACTACCACTGACTTGAAACTCAAAACTTCCAAAGAATAAGGTGCTCATTGAAAGGACACTGGAAGGAAGCAAATGAAAGCTCTGAAGTCATCAAAACCTATTTAGGTGGAGACAATCTCCAACTGGTGGGAGACTATCAACTGGGCTTTCTCTCTCTGTTGTGTTGGTGCCCGTAATCCAGGCAACAGCCTAAGTTATAAACTCTAGACTAGAGGAAGAATAATCTAAAGAAATCAACAAAGGCTGGAAAACAACCAAATTTCCCTTTCTACTATAATGAGTTATGGATTATCGGTTTGGACTATAATTTATTTCCCTGTGCTTTGAGATTAATGTCTACCCCATAATTTATATCATAATTCTATCGAATGACATTAGAACATAATTCACGTCCGTTGCGAGATCATTTTTGGCCGTTGAATACCTTCAAATAAAATTAATGTATTTGATATTCATGAACAATTATTCCTGGTTGCATTAATGTCTTTCAAGTATTCATAAAAATAATGCTCTATTTTAATGACAAATCTTATTAATCTGTTAATTTAAATGATTTGGCTTGAATTTATAACAATCGTAAAATTTTCTTCATGGTATCACCTGACGTAGTCACGAATTAATCAGCTTCAAGCAGATATCTAAGATCATGTTAGGTTGATACTCACTTATTTCAGTCTGAATAAATTAGAATTTATATGTTAGAGGAATTTTAATGACACCAAAGGAATTCTGAGGCACCACACATACACCGACAGTTAAGAAAACGTCTAAACACGGGGTATGAGACTTGGTTAGCCAATCATGAAAAACGAAATGATTTAAGGGTTGCTGACCTGTTAGCAAGTTGGTGGCACTCCTCTCTCCTTGCCTAATAATAATAATAATAATAATTAATAATAATAATAATAACAAAAGAAGGTGAAGAAGTAGAAGTACATATATATATATATATATTATATATATATATATATATATATATATATATATATATATATATATAATGTTTACCGAAGTATGAAACTTTGCGGTTGATTTTTCAAAATTAGCGATGAACCCATCCTTTCATATAATAATAATAATAATAATAATAATAATAATAATAATAATAATAATAATAATAATAATAATAATAATAATAATAATGTTGAAAATAATGGCAGTTTTCAACAAAACATGTATCAAAGAAGGTCTGCTCCCTGCATATACAATAATAATAATAATAATAATAATAATAATAATAATAATAATAATAATAATAATAATAATAATAATATCCCCAATCTCTCGTGGAACCGATACTCAGACGATATATACAAACAAGGCTTGCAGCGTCATGACCGAAACGGAGAACCCAACACACACACAAAGGAAGGAAATGAACAACCCAGTTCGTCCGCGCCTGTCAGCGAAATCACTCAACGTCCGAACTATTCCCGTCTCGAAACTCCTCGGGTATTGCACGCACCATTTCGCAATCGCTTCGCCCTCCACCTTCCCCCTCAAAGATGCCAAAGGTTTGAGTGACCCCTGTCAATGGCTTGTCAGCTTCCCCCGTTTGCCCCGCATCAAACCCTTGGAGTTCTATTATCAAATTGCAAAAGTGTGAAACGAAACGTCTCCGCAGATGGAGAACAATATGACTCTCTCTCTCTCTCTCTCTCTCTCTCTCTCTCTCTCTCAGTACATTTCATATATGTCTGTATGAATGTACACACACACACACACACACACACACACACACACAAACATATAATTATATAATGATATCACACAGAGCTCATCCCAGACAATAATTACTTTGAAGTATTCATTTAATATGTATGGAAAATAAGGAGATTAAAAAGGTGATGCAGACGAACTGATGTTAATTTCATCGAAAAACCATATGAGAGAGAGAGAGAGAGAGAGAGAGAGAGAGAGAGAGAGAGAGAGAGAGAGAGGAACAGTTATAGTAATCACCATCTGGACTTTCAAGACTGCAAATTCCCTTACCACAGAGAGAGAGAGAGAGAGAGAGAGAGAGAGAGAGAGAGAGAGAGAGAGAGAGACTATAATTGCCATTTAGACTTTCAAGACTATGCAACTTCCTTAGAGAGAGAGAGAGAGAGAGAGAGAGAGAGAGAGAGAGAGAGAGAGAGAGAGAGAGAGAATTTTGATAAGACCTTATATGGGGTCTGAAGGAGGCGTAATGGATCACAACGAGGCGGCCCAAAAGCCACCACAAAGCGGGTGGGGATGGGGGGGGGGGGTTTAGGGGTGGGAGTTGGGCTAGGGGTGGGTGGTGGGCTCGTTCTAATATGTCAACCAATCTCTCCTTTGTGGTCCGGCTTTGATGAAAACCCGGCCCCTAGTGGCCATTTTCTTCCATTATCTTTCCTCCTTTCTTCCCTTCCTCAAGACGGAGTCTTCCCATATTCATTTCCGAATTCCTCCCTCGGGCCAGACCTTGTTATGTGACCTTCTTTAAAATATATGATATCATTCAAGTCAAGGTCACGGGGTCATTCCTCTCTTCCCGAGGGAGGTCGAGATAAGGGGTCCTATCTATCTAAAGTTCTGGACCGCCCTTCTACCTTCTTATTAATAGGATGTCTTAAATCCTCTTAGGATATTAGGTTTTTTTTTTTTTTATCTTGAGCTTCTCCCTTCATCTTCAAATTGCCATCATTTAATGCAAATTCATTTTGATAAAATCCAAAATCATCGTTTGTCAGAACCTGCAACATATACCTTACTGATTTATTGCATATCTATCACAAACATGAATCTACTAACATTAAACTGTGATGAAATCATGATTTCGATTGCTTACGTAACAATATGGCAATATCAAGATTAACACTGCCAGATCACAAACCCCAATATGGCGTGATCGGTATGGTCTTGGCCTGCCACCTCGGTGGCCGCCAGATCGATTCTCGGGCATTCCATTGAGGGGTTAGAGATGCGTATTTCTGGTAATAGAAGTTCACTCTCGACGAGGTTCGGAAGTCACGTAAAGCCGTTGGTCCCGTTGCTAAATAACCACTGGTTCCATGGAACGCAAAAACACCAAACAAACAAACAAAATAAGCACATAATAATGCGGCGAAATCAAGAGTCTGATTACGCTCAAGAAAATGTTGGAATCGCCAACTTAAACACCCACATGACACCAAGGTAAAATTACGATCGATGGGTCGAACTGCGTGGAATTTCAACAGTTCTTGTTTTCTCATCATTTAACACAAGCTCCTCTACAAACTTTTCTGGCAACGGCCGGGCATGCTTTGAATAGTTAAAAGATGCTCCCAAGGCATTTCCATATTAAGGGGTTATCAGTTTTATACGTTTTGCAACTGTCTTCAACTACGGTTGCATGTTTTTGACATGAGGGAGATTAAAACTTTGAAAGTGACGCTCGTCCAAAAAGAAAAAAAAATTAAAATAAATAAATAAATAACTACATGCGTCTTCAAGTCTGTGAAATTGCAAACTCATTCAGTGCATTCTTGCGAGTTTTTTACGATTCATTACGTAACTAATATTATCAAAATCACGATAAACATAATGTTAGCTTACAAATAAATTGCAAAATCTAGCAAAGTTTTTAAGAAAACACGCAGCAAGTAATGCATTATATTAAAAAAAACCAAGCACGCATTAACTAGTCCAAGGACAACAGCAATAGAATTAAGAAAAGAAAATAAATAAAATCAAAATTGCTCGTGCGATCTAATCATTACATGGCATATTATATCAAAGGAATAGAAAATATTTTAATTAAAAGTCAACACAGCCAACTTCCACTCTCCTGAAAGCAGACTAACTTTTGCTAGTCATGGGTTCCCGCAGCATATTTTCCAAAGGTGGAAATTATATATATATATATATATATATATATATATATATATATATATATATATATATATATCATTCGAGCTACAAATGTCCTTTAATATCTAATTCCCTCTACCTCGGAATTGATATATTTTCCTATATGTACCGAAGGGGAATTTTTAGTTGATAATAAATTCGTCCCCTCCTGGGATCGAACCACCGTCCAACGGACGGAAACGAAATCAGAACCGACAGTGACGTTATCAATTCGGCCAACAGAGAGGCTATAAGTTTATATCGATTCTGACCTTACAAATCACCGTCGAACTCGGTTTTTTCGTAATTAGAATCGATATGAAACCCCCTCTACCGAGGTAGAGCGAATTAGATATTAAAGGACATTTGTAGCTCAAATGATTTATATGAATCACGGTGATGTGATAATTATTCATATATATATATATATATATAATATATATATATATATATATATATATATATATATATATCACATCATATCATACACTATGTACTATAGGCAGTGGTATTTCGATGCCAATAATTTAAGTGAAAGAATACAGAAGGTTAAATTGACTTTTTTCAATAGTCCCATATACTGTCCAACTAAATTCAAACAGTTCTCGAAAGAGTAACGCAGTTATATACTGCGTACAATACAATTTAATAAGGATACCTTTAATTTACTTAAACTTGAAGAATATAACTAAATGCTATATAAATCGATATACGTATATATATTATATATAGTTTTCCAGGATTTCGCAAGTGTGGCCCCTTTTTTTGTCCCTAAGTACGGCCGCCCATGGATATAACCAAAATGATTTAGACGGTTACAGAGACTAACCTTCGCACCGTGTGTGTGTGTGTGTGTAATTCTCAAGAGTCTTATGATAATTTTTACCATAGTTACCCTGTTTATTTATTAATCTATTTTTACTTTTTAACAAATGAGATCTCTTCTTCCTGCGTTTCCCTTTACCTTCTTGTACTTCCTAATGAGCACCATATTATTTGGAAGCTTGAATTTCATGTCAATGCCTTGTGGTGGCCTTGTTCCATATGAATAGGTTTCATCTTCTGAATAATAATAACAATATTCATCCCCTTCTCATCACCCCCCCACCAACAACCTACCCTATCTCTCACCCAACTCCCCTACCTACCACCCAGGTGGTCCTGACTATGTATGACAGCTGATTGAATTGAAACTGAAGAATTGAAATTGACGGGATCTATTTCTGAACGGACCTGTCTCCAAGGCGAAGGTCACTCGCTCGCGTTTCGGTCCGCTGCTTCTGCTGCCTTTATGGACAGACAGACTTCCCCGCCAATGAGGAAGGCTCCTGGGATAGAGGCAGACGTCGTGAGTGAAGCCCCCCCTCCCACGCGAAGGGCAAATGCCCGGCGGGGCAGACACTATTACCAATTTTGCAATTGGTTGATGGCGATCACGAGTGTGGTCCAAAGAAGTTAAGTATGTCTTAGTTTAACCAGGCCACTGAGCTCATTAACAGCTCTCCTAGGGCTGGCCCGAAGGATTAGATATTTCTACGTGGCTACGAACCAATTGGTCACCTAGCAACGGGACCTACAGCTTATTGTGGAATCCGAACCAAACTATAACGAGAAATGAACTTCTATCGCCTAATATAAATTTCTCTGATTCCCCCGTTGGACGAGCCGGGAATCGAATAGCGGACCACCGGATTGGTAGCCCAGCTCGAAAACCACTCGGCCAGCAAGGAACTACGAGTGTGGTCCAAATCATAGGTTTCGCCTACCTGTGACTACTGCCTGCCTTGGACTGTTTCATCTGGTAACACTGTTTAAAAGCGAGAGAATTAATTAAGGGCAAATCAGAGTGTTTTTGTTTGTTTGTTTGTTTGTATGGTGTTTTGACGTAGCATGAAACCAGTAAGGTTATTCAGCAACGGGACCAACGGCTTTGCGTGACTTCCGAACCACGTCGGGAGTGAACTTCTATCACCAGAAATACACATCTCTGACCCCTCAATGGAATGCCACCGAGGTGGCAGGCCAAGATCATACTGACCATGCCACTGAGGTCTTCGCCTCTCTCTCTCTAACTCTCTCTCTCTCTCTCTCTCTCTCTCTCCACATGCCTTTTCCCCCCGACAGTTTCAATCAAAGTTAACCAATAAAAACAATCTCTGTATTATGTGATATCAATGCTGGGCCAATTAAAACCAATACTTGCTTCCTGCTGCCTCCTTGTCACCATCACATCAATATCCACTCAACTCGTGAGGTACAGTGACATTTACACCTTTAAATAATTCTCAGCAATACCCTGTCAAACTCATTTTACTCCTACAATAATAACCCTATGTTTTACAACCCTTCCAGCTTCGATAGAACATTTCCTTTTTTGTTTCATTTTTGATCATCATCATCATTAATTTCATTTTTTTTATATCCAAAATGTCTTGTCGTCTTTGCTCTGTAATCTATTAATAGATGACTTTTGTAATGCCATGATTACAACTGACAATCCTTGCTTTGTTATCAACTTAGGCGAAAGTATGTCATAAATTTTCAAATTTGGCAAATCGACCCTTTGATATTATCAACGTTTAATTATTATCGTAATTAACCTTCACCCTTTTTTTTGGAATCTCACAAAGCACTCGTCTTTGTATTGCGGGAAAAAAAATCAAACAAGGACACTGAAACTATAATTGAATTATATGTTTTCTGACGCATCTTATCAAACAAATGAATTATACAAGCATGTATAATTCTATCTGAAACTGATGTTAATGTCTTTTCTTCGTTGTCAGCGGTGAAAAGACTCAAGACATTAGTTCTTTAGGATTTGATTAGGATTTAATCTCTTTGACGTATTCAAATTGGTTGGATTCTTAGGTCAATGAAATCCTCAGCGACTTCAAAGAGGAAATATTGAGGATGATAAAGGTTTAATTTAATAGTGAAAAGAAGAAATACAGAGAATGATAAAGGTTTAAGAGTGAAAAGAACAAACACACAGAATAATAAAGGTCTAATAGTGAAATGAAGAAATACAGAGAATGATAAAGGTTTAAGAGTGAAAAGAACAAACACACAGAATAATGAAGGTCTATAGTGAAATGAAGAAATACAGAGAATGATAAAGGCTTAATAGAAAAAATAGAGAATGATAAATGCTTAATAGTGAAAAGAATAAATACAGAGAATGATGAAGGTTTAATTAATAGTAAAAAGAATAAAAACAGAGAATGATAAAAGGTTTAATAGTGAAAAGAAAAAATACAGAGAATGATGAAGGTTTAATTAATGGTAAAAATAATAAAAACAGAGAATGATAAAGGTTTAATAGTGAAAAGAACAAATACAGAGAGTGATAAAGGTCTAATAGTGAAAAGAATAAATACCGAGAATGGTAAGGGTTTAATTAATAGTAAAAAGAAGAAATAGAGAGAATGGATAAAAGGTTTCATTAGTGTGAACCAGAAGATAAACAGAAGAAATGATAAAGGTCTAATAGTGAAAAGAAGATATACAGAGAATGATAAAGGTTTAATAGTGAAAAGAAGAAGTAGAGAGAATGATAAATGTCTAATAGTGAAAACACCGTTTTCAGACCATTATAGGCTTTACTATCCCCAACAAGAACAACAGAAAAAAGAAGAAGAAGAACAACAACAAAAGTATTATGTAGGCTTACTGCTCAATAAGCGAAAATACCAATTTAAATTAGCAAAAGTAAACGAAGGAAAGACAGCCCCATACTAAAATAACACTGGATCTCATCAAACGGTCAAATAAGAATAAATATAAACATAACTAGAGGCGACCTCTGTCTCTTGTATGTTCGTTTACAATATTGAGGCACCTATACATAAAAATGGGTAAACAATATAAATGCGTTTTGCCTATATTAATCCAATTTCGTTATAATTCATGATTACAGAGAAGTGTAACCATACACATGGAAATGATTGTACGTGACCGGCACACACACACACACACACACACACACACACACACACACACACACACACACACACACATATATATATATATATATATATATATATATATATATATATATATATATATAGGCAACAAAATAGCAATAATAATTAAGCCCAAAAACCACAAAATGAGGCAAAAAAAATGAAAATAAATCACTAATACCATAATAACGGCCAGCGAAAACCTTAAACCTTCCATCATTTGCAGTAATATTAATTTTACAATAAATAAAATTAGAAGTGCAGATCTTTCAGGTAGCGACCTGAGTATTAATCGCATGATTATATTCAATGATAAAAAGAGATTTAATTATCTTAATTACATATCAAATCCTATTTACGCCGCTAAGCAAAGAATCGGAGCCACCCATAATTATTTAGCCAATGTAATTACGCTATAAACTAATTATTTGTTCCATGAACAACACACACACACACATACGTACATACATATATACATACATGCACATACCTGTAAACAAACAAACACACACATACGTTTTCCAAATACTGTGCTGGCATACAAAGACACAAACACACACGCACATATCTAAACACAAACACATACACACACATTTTCAAAACCAGTATATCATGTTTTTAGTGAGGGTAACGAATTTCAAATCTCATAGGCATATGAATTATTCATTCAACAAGGACGTCGATGACCTATGTTGTTGTGACGCCATGGTTACATTTTTGCATCAATCAATCAATCAATCAATCAATCCAACAAGGAATTGGACGAATGGGTTGCGTACTCGCCTAGCAATCTGGTAGCCCGAGTTCGCTCCCCGCTGCCACTAATGTGGAACCATAGGAGTTTATTTCTGGCGATTAGAATATCATTTCTCGATATAGTGTGGTTCGGATCCCAAAGTAAGGTGTGGGTCCCGTTGCTAAGTAACCAATTGGTTCCTAGCCACGTAAATAAAAATCCAATCTTTCGGGCCAGGTCTAAGAGAGCTGTTAACCAGCTCAGTAGTCTGGTTAAACTAAGATATATTTAACTTTTTCCAGCAAGACTGGAGTCAAGTGTTACGGAAATGTAATAAAATTAACTTTAATATTGCGTAAAAAAGCTGTAATTAGTTATATTTCTTTACACTAAGAAAGCCTAGTTAGTAAGCGTCTGTTAGTTATAGTAGATTCACATCAACCGTGCAATTGATGTCTAGGCCAGTCCCTTACGACGCTCCTGGTTGGCTGTTGATAAGCCAATCACAGGGCTGGAAACTCTGTCTCTCTCGAGAGTTCACATAGGCAGGAACTATGTTCCACCTCTCTTGAAGGATACGTCTGTCAAAAGTATCCCTCAGGAGAGGTGCAACATACATATGTGAACTCTCTCGAGAGACAGAGTTTCCAGCCCCCTGTCATTGGCTTATCAACAGCCAATCAGGAGCGTCGTAAGGGACTGGCCTAGACATCAATTGCACGGTTGATGTAAATCTACTATAGTAAGCGAAGAGTTAACATCGTTTCTTTTAGCCAGTTGTTGTTTTTGAGCACTGAAAAAAATGCGCTGCTTATAGGGAAAGAAAAAATAAACACGAAATTAAAAATGAGTATGAAAAGCTGTAATTACTTATTTTTTATGATTTTATGAAAGTCTACCAGCTAGTGAAGTTCAGTAAACAGTGTTACTTTTGGCCAGAAATGTTTTTTGATGCCGAGCAAATACGCTTTTCAAAAAATGAACACGAAATTAACACTGAGTAACATATGCTGTAATAAATCATATCTTTTTTTTATTATATGAAAGTCTGCTAGTTGGTCAGGGGAAGAGTTAATAACGCTACTTTTAGCCAGAAATTATTTTTGATACTGAGAAAATACGCTGTCTAAAAAAAAATTCGTTGAAAGGGTTACAATTTTTATAATCCTGTTCACACGAGAAAAACAAATTTTATGAATCAAATTATAAATAACATATTTCACATATGAGAAAGGTCACGATAGAACAAGTTATATCTGTGCGGGTAAAAAAATATTACTTTTTTGAAATAGAACAAAATAAAATCCTCCATATATAGTCCAGAAAAAATACTTTACTTAAACAAGGTACAGCAAACTGTAGCTACGTTCACATGATATAAAAAAACATCAAGATTTGGCTTTCAATTGGAATACACAAATGTCTGATCTTCCGAAAGTATTGCACTTAGACAAGAAAAATAACGCTTTCCAGTAAAAAAAAAAAAAAAAAAAAAAAAAAAAAAAAAAAAGCACGTTTGGAGTCATGACAACATAACGCAAGATATAGCAGAAAATTGTTCATTTTCTAAAAAAAAAAAAAAAGATAAATAAATAAATAAATAAATGAATAAATAAAAATTAAATAAAAAGTATTTTTGGAACCATGAAAACTTAATGCAAGATACAGCGGAAAGTTTTTCATTTTCGAAAAAACAATAAAAAATAAAAAAAAAATTTGTTTTTTGAACCATCAAAACTTAACGCAAGATACAGCAGAAAATTTTTCTTTTTCTAAAAAAATTAAAAATAAAATAAAAAGTATTTTTGGAACCATGACAACTTAATACTAGATACAACATAATTTTTTTTTTCAATTTAAAGAAAAATTGATACTAAAGAATTTTTATGATATAATAAGTTACGTTTTTCCGATTTTGAAAAATTGCACTTTTGCTCCTGAGAATTTCGACATGTATTAGAGGGCGAACTTTAGGTAGGTATGTGTTCTCATTATTTGTTTCAGGTGTGAATTACATTATAAAATATTTTGTCAATAGTGTCTTGATTTACACAAGATTGTCTCAGTAGCGTCTCTTGAATTACATTACAAAATATTGTCTGAATAGTCTTGAATTATGTGAGAAGAGATTGTCTCTCGGCAGTGTCATGAATTATATCAAAGGAGATTGTTTCAATAGTGACATACATTACACATCAAAACATTGTCGCTTACTCGGGGAGTAAGCCTGCAAAACTACTTTGTTGTTGTTGTCGTTGTTGTCCCTATCGGTGGGGGGGAAGGGGGGGGGGGGGTGAAGGAAATGTCTTTGGAGGAGCCTAAAAAGGTCTGAAAATAGTGTTTCGTGTTGAGTTAAAGATACGGGAATTTTAGCAGAGGATATTTATTAATTATTTATTAGAATGAAAATGTGAAAAATAATGCGCATGTTTAGCAATACAGAAAAAAAGTATTTCTAATAAAATATAGCGTATTTTAATTTTCGTTGGTGGAATACGGCTCCATTTGACCGTAGATTTCAGCACGTTATAATTTACGTTAAAAGTCGGGAATATAAAGTTTACAACTTATGCGTGGGGAGAAAATCTTGCACGCGTCTCGAGTAAGCTGGGGGTCTGATCACGCCTCGTCTTTCAAATAGAATCGTAAATCATACGACAAGATATTGTCTCAAAATTCTCATAAAATTTCAACCGCCAGATAGTGTAAAAATAGATCTTACTCTTCAAAACTTGAAGTCATAACATCATCTTTACATCCCCAATGTTTAAGTTAACAATATAAATGTTAAATTCTGAAATCTGATCGAGAAATGAATTTAACATCCCCAAAACTTTGTCCTGGAGTAAATCTAAGTTTTCCAAACTCTGTCTGAAAATACGTCCTACACTGCCAAACTAACTTATTCAAGATCGAAACACCGAGAATTTATTTGAGACGTGACCTTTTCATTTCGAGATATGAGTAAAATAAAATGCATGAATAAAACGATTCGGTTTACGTTCTTGAATATATCAGTTTAATAAGAAAATTATTTCTTCCTAAAACTTATGGAACAAACAAACTTTACCTATAAAATTAATTTTACACACAATGAATTTATTTCGTCTCGCAACGTTAATTTTACAAACAAACCGCGCACAGTATTTGCTACAAACAACAACAACATTGTATCGATTACAAACAACACTAAAAGTGTCAACTATAATCAACACACGCTATATTAATTACAAACAATCACATAGCAATAATACAGAACAACACTCACAGAATATACAGTGTTAAGTCACAAACAACACATACAGCATAAATCATAAACAACATTCACACAGAATTATTAAAAAAAGCAAGCTCACACAGTATCAATTACAAACAACAATTAGTATTAATGACAAACAATAATCGGTATTGATTACATGCAACACTAGAGAACTCTTTAGCCTGACTGCAAAAGAGAATGCACAATGCATTTAGAAACATGGAAAGGACAAACCATTATATCGCGTGACAGCCACAATTTAAAAAAAAATAATTCTGGATTTTATAAAATATTCCGGGTCGTAATGAACTACTCTGGATGGACACGCACACACATACACACACACACACACACACACACTCACGCGCGCAACAGAGAGGACGAAATTCCCACAGCAAATGAATAATCATGGCGCGTCATTGCATGGTCCCGAATTGTATGCCAAATTGGGCGTTTCAAATTCTATGCTAAATGGGCTGTCTGGCAACGAAAGGAGCATCGCTTTAGCACACAGATTAATCTCGGGTAAGAGTGGGCAAAGCTCTTTCCACAGCCTGTCGCTGTCGAGAAGAGCTGCAGGCTTTTGGCTGCAGTTTGAACGAGCAGTTTTATCCTCGAATTATGTGCTATCGTAGTCGTAATTTCTTCCCATATTCTGGCGTAGGTGTAATACCAAGGATCAACAATATATATAGGTAAGAAAATAATGGAAAAGAAACAAATCATTCCAAGATCTAAAAATAAATTATAACAAAGAGGTCGCGACAATACAAGAATAAAAACTTAGACTAGAAGACCAAACCCCAAAACAAGTTCTATGCAACTTGACGAAATCTACTTTATTTGAAATATATATATATATAATATATATATATATATATATATATATATATATATATATATATATATACACAGTATATAATGCAACATGAAGCACACAGAAAACGGAAATATTTTGATACGAATGACGGTGAATAAAACAAACACTTTGATTACAGTACGTCTACAGGAGGGAAAACTATATATAATATACATATATATATATATATATATAATAAGATATATATATATATATATATATAATATATATATATATATAGATACATATATATATATATATATATATATATATTATATATATATATACTATATTATATATATATATATGTATATATATAAATATATATATATATATGATATATATATATATAAATTAAAATATAGATATATAAATATATATATATATATATATATATATAACGACTGGTAAAAGTGTTCTGTAACAACAGAATTCCATCTAATAAAAGGAGCCCATAAAAACACCAAAATGTAGAGAGAAAAAGTACTATATTTCAGAGACTGCTGTCTCTCTCTTCAGGTATATGAATGAGAAAAGTTTACAGAAAAGGTGGTATTATACCAAGAGATTCGTCCACAAGTAAGCCAATTTAGGTCACCCCCGCTGATAATCTTCCTTTAATCTTCTTAAGCGTTGGTTGAATGAACACTGCGTCGACGATGTCCGATGTCCAATTCCCTTTTGAGATGTTCATTACCTGCTTCTCTTTTATTAAGGCCGATTCCATCATTTGACTCTTGTACCGGCAGTTGCTGCTATAAATTACACGTGACATATTCCAGTTTATTCTATGGTTATGTTCATTTATATGGTTGAAAATAGCCGAGTTCTGTTGTCCATACCTAACTGACCGTTTGTGTTGTATTAATCTCTGGGAAGTGATTTACCTGTAAATCCGATGTAAGATTGGTCACAGTCCTGGCATGGGATCTCATATACCCCAGAGTCTTTGGGCGATGTCTTTTGTTGGACGTTAATCAGGGATTTGGCTAAGGTATTTGGGTAGGTAAATGCAAAAGGGTTGGATTTCCCAACGGGTGTGAGTTACTCTCTTAATCGTCTCCAGGTGGGGAATTTTTATTTTATTGTTGGGTGTGTCTCTGGTCTTGTCTTTAGGGGGTCGGTAGAAAATTACGTTTGCTTTTTGAATTGCTTTCTCAATTATATGGTCAGGATACTTTAAAGATGAAAGTTGCTTGCGAATTAGTTCAAATTCTTTTTCCAGGAAATCTGG
This sequence comes from Macrobrachium nipponense, assembly GCF_015104395.2. Classification (NCBI taxonomy): domain Eukaryota; kingdom Metazoa; phylum Arthropoda; class Malacostraca; order Decapoda; family Palaemonidae; genus Macrobrachium; species Macrobrachium nipponense. Next base: position 66,376,835 of record NC_087207.1, read on the forward strand.
GGAACAAATTCGTAAGGCTCTTAAGAATAGGTTGCTAGCTACACCTATCTTGATAGTATTGTCATGATAGCTAAAGTAGTGAATATATGAAAGTGAGAACGTTGGTTTTCTGTATATGGTAAATTTGTATTCTGTCGTGTCTCTGATTATTAAAACATCAAGAAAAGGAATTTTGTTGTCTGTTTCCCATTCAACTTTAAATTTGATGCTGGGCACTAATGCGTTTAATTTTGAGAGGAATTCATTAAAATTACCCCACTTATTATCCCAAAATGTTAGTATGTCATCCACGTATCTCATCCACAGCATGTTTTTGGGTTTTATTGCATTTATTACTGTAGTTTCAAAGTATTCCATGTACAGATTGGCTAAAATAGGACTTAAAGGACTACCCATACTACACCCGAATTTTGCTTGTAGAATGATTCCCCGAATGAAAATACGTTATTAGATGCACATAATTCAACTAACTTTATTATTTTGTCAAGTGCCAAAGGGAAATGATCTGAATAGGGGGATAATTTTTCCCTTAAAAACTGAAGAACGTCCTGTACTGGTACTTTTGTGAATAGGGAGTCTACGTCAAGGCTTAAAAGTTTTATGTTGTGAAGTGGTATATGTGCTTCTCTGAATTTGTGACAAAAGTCTTCCGAATGTTTGATGTGACTGGGAGAAAAAGTGCCTAAAAAAGGAGAAAGGAGGCCAGCTAACCATTTAGAAATTTTGTAATTGAAAGCTCCGGCGCATGAAACGATGGGTCTGAATGGAAGATTGTCTTTGTGAGTTTTGGGAAGACCATAAAAGTAGGGTAATTTAGGATTAATTACTTTAAATTTCTCTAATAGTTTTCAATACTTCTTTTTTTGTCTTGGCCAATTAATCTTACTTTCCGAAAAAATTCTGTGGGAACGTTCTGGAGGGGATTTTTCGTCAGTTTTTCGTAAGTATTTGTGTCGCTAAGGAGCTGGTTGATTTTGTCGAGGTAGAAGTCTTTGTCCATTATTACAATTTTGCCGTCTTTGTCGGATCTACTTATTATAACATCTAACTTTTTTAGCGAGTGGATGGCTATCATGAATCTGCGGGGAACAGGATATTTCTTATGAAGGTCAGTTAAAGCATTTAGTAACACTCCTTTTAAACATATCTCTTTACGGCTGTAGTTTTTGTCAGATATGAATTTATCAAAAGCCACTATGAAGTCTAGGTTGTTTTTGCGGTCTGGCATAAGGGCAAAGGATAAGCCTAAATTTAAAACTAAATGTTGATTTACAGTAAGGGGGGTGTTGGATAAGTTTAAAACTTTGTCTTGTTGTTCAAGATTATTCCATGCGCTATATGTATATATATATATACATATATATATACAGAGAGAGAGAGAGAGAGAGAGAGAGAGAGAGAGAGAGAGAGAGAGAGAGAGAGAGAGATATTGATTGTCAGTGACCTAATATAATCACAAATTCCTTGTACATTTTGGACACGCTATAAACAGTAAGCCTTGAAATACACTGTAGGTCACGTTGCTCGGTGACCAATCGGTTGCTAGCCACGTACAAAAATCAGATCCTTCGGGCCATCCCTAAGAGAATTGTTGATCAGCTCAGTAGTCTGGTTAAACTAAGATATACTTAACTTGAAAACCGAAGAAAATGAATTAAGAAATTCTCTTTCCACAGTGGAATTAGTTTCTCTTAAATTAAACCGCGCTCAACCACACCTAGAAATTAGTAGTTAAAAAAAAAGGGGTTCTATCCTCAGATGAAAACCACAGAACAACTTAACATACATAGGATTTTATACAGAAAACAGAATAAGGAGAATTCAGAAGGTTACCATAAGCCAGAAAGGATATTTAATTGCATGGAAGGACCAATACCAACGCCCTCCGACTGCTACATTATACTTAAGAGAAAAACCAGCACTTCCTTTTGTAATGATTAAATATATGCCGCAAGAATTTAGAGCAAAGGATAGAACGGTTTCCATTAATATTTAATCTTACTGTAATGGGCGCAATATCTGTCCGTCTGTCTGTCATTCAATCACGCCCAAACGGGTGGACCGATGGGAATGAAACTTGGCAGGGTTATAGTGGGGACCCCTAAGATGGTTTGTAAGGTTTATAATGGGGTTTCATCCTACCTTCTCCCGCCCCCCTCCGAAGGGGGTGGGGGTGAGAAGGGATTCCCTGAAACAAAGATGGTTCTGCCCGTAGACTTAGTTACTTTATCAATTTTCAAACAATTTCTGTATACTTATGTTTGCTAGTAATAATAATAATAATAATAATAATAATAATAATAATAATAATAATAATAATAATAATAATAATAATAATAATAATAATAATAATAGAGTGAAGAAAAAAACTGCTCCCATGAATAATAATAATAATAATAATAATAATAATAATAATAATAATAATAATAATAATAATAATAATAATAATATAACAGCACGAAGAAAAGAAATGAAATTAAAAAGCAGAAAAAGATATTTCCAACCCCTGAAGCGACGAACCTTTTCAAACCAAATTTGTTATGAGTTGACGAGACAGGAACAATATCCCATGCCTACATTCCCCCGACATGGAGAGTGACGCTTAGAAATTGAATCGCGCCTACGCAACATTAAAAGAATAATTGCGTGGAAAAAAATAATCAAATTTATACATATTGATCTCGTCATTTCACAATACAAACAATCAGGTCTAATTATGATCAATGAGCCGATGTAATTAAAATCAGCTAATTCGTTGATGATGGTAATGCGAAACGACATCTTTTTAAATTTTTTTTTTAAATATAATTATCTTACAAGGATATCATTCATTCCCGAAGCTTGGAAGCAATCCCGATAGAAATGAGAGCGTAATTATGCTGTAATTAGTTGTACGACGTAATTAGTTCCAGAACATTCATAATTTGATTCTGCGAGATTAAGATCCCATCCGCAAGAAATTATCATGAATTTTGCTCGTAACAAATTTCATGAACTCTGCATTAAGGGGTGAGTTTAGTAGTATATGTATATATATACATACTATATATAATGTATATATAGTATATATATATAAATTATATAGATATACATATATATACATATATATATAATATTATATAATTATATATATATATACACAAAATAACATACGACGTAAAATACATACAAATCTATAACATATATACATATTATATATATATATTAATATATCTATATATATATATATATAAATACATACATACGTACATATATATATATATATATATATATATATATATATATAGATATATATCATATATATATATATATATATATATGTTCCCCTCATTACATGTTTAATTTTCAGCACAGCCTTTGTAAGAGGATAAACTGGATGGAGTTTAGCCTTGAAAAATGTAAATATCTCTTCATCGAAAATATTTTGTGCATTTAAAACAAGGCGTTTGCGCGAGAATAAATTATTCCATGACTTCTGTACTATCATTCAAACATATTCTTTTTACTTTAAAACAACTTCTATAACTCCAGCGAAACTCCACAGCAACGTGAGCTGCAATGCACAAAGTAGGTAAAACACTTAGTGAGGCTTTTGCAATCGAGTTTTCTGTACAGCGTAAAATGTTGTATGAGCAGCGGCCCATGAAACTTCCAGCCACCGTCGGGTGGTGGCCTGTCCTACACAGCGTTGCCAGACGCACGATCATGGCTAACTCTAACCTTAAAAAGAATAAAAACAACTAAGGCTAGAAGACTGCAATTTGGTATGTTTGAGAATTGGAGGGTGGATAGTCATCACACCAATTTGCAGCCCCCTACCATCGGTAGTTTTTAAGATCTTACGGTAAACACCGTGTAAGGGAATAATTGGGAAATGTACAGAAGTGATGTATTAACACTAACAGAACGAACCATTACCACAAAACATACCTACGCCAATACCTTCCCAATATAGTTGATTAAATTTGCGCTTTTAGGGGAAATGTTTGCAAAATATTAATCAGAACAGATTCACAGATTTTATTTTTAAAAATGATACTCTATCTCTCTTATTTATTTTAGTTTTTCTTTTAATGATAACGTTTTCTAACAGTTTTTTAATGTCAATTTTAATCTTTAATTTTTTATATCTTTTGTGAATTCCTGTTATTTGTTTGTATGGTGTTTTTACGTTGCATGGAACCAGTGGTTATTCAGCAACGGGACCAACGGCTTTACGTGACTTCCGAACCACGTCGAGAGTGAACTTCTATCACCAGAAATACACATCTCTCACTTCTCAATGGAATGGCCGAGAATCGGACCCGCGACCACCGAAGTGGGAAGCAAACACCATATCAACCATGCCACTGACGCGCTAATTCCTGTTATGTATAAATATAATGTAATTGTTTTTTATTTTTTCAGAGACTGATGATGCACCGAGTTGTGTGTGTGAAACATGTGTGTATGTATATATATATATATATATATATATATATATATATATATATATATATATATATATAATATACATATGTATCATATATACAATATATATATATATATATATGTGTTATATACACACACACTATATATATATTATATATATATATATATATATATATATATATATATATATATATATATATATATAAGTACAGAGACAGGAGCAATTACTCAGGTTTAGACATATTGGAGTAGGGAGACGCGTTCTGCCTTTCATCCATTTATTAGCGCCGACGTTTCGTATCAGCTTGATACATTTTCCAGGCTGAAACGATTACACATCAATTGCGTATATATATATATATATATATATATATATATATATATATATATATATATATATATATATATATATATTATATATATAATTTGATTTTTTTTTATTAGTTGACCTCGAGAATATTCAAGTTTGGTTAAAATCAGTGTAGAAATAATGCTGTTTACTTGTCAAATAATCTTGACCTCATCCGATTTGTTCCAGATGTCAAAAAAGTTCCTGGATGAAAAAATATCTACCAAATTTATCCTAATTCTGTTCAGTCGTTCTTGAGATACTATATTGCTAAAATAGAAGCCGCTACGAGTGTAAACTTTTATCACTGATCTCACTCCATTGCCGGAGATAAAAAAAAAAAAAAAAAAAAAAAAAAAAAAAAAAAAAAAAAGGGCCACTAAATGATAGCAGAAATTAAACGTAAACAGGACTGAAACGGGCCACTCAGCGGGTGGGCACGTGAACGCAACTTCCACAGTGATGAATAGTCATCACAAAGCATTGCGTGGCTCCGAATTGTATTCCAAATTGCGTTCAAAATTGGACGCTTCAAATTCCACGCTAAACTGGCTGCCTGGCTGCGAAAGGATCATGGCCTCGGCCAGCTAATAAAGCTTGCAGAAACAGAGAACGCTCTGTTCCTGAAACTTCGGTGGAAGATTTACATCATTACTTTCGTTCTACACAGGAATATAATGGAATACAACATTTAGGCTAAAGGCCAAGCGCTGGAACGTATGAGGTCCCACGGCACTATCACGTAAAATGACAATAAGGTTTTAAAGCCGTAACAGGAGGAAAACCTCGCAGTTTTTAGGGAGACAACACACCTGCAGATATATATGTCAAAGAATTTAACAGCGCATTGCAACCACGATATGAAAAAAACAAAACTGCCAATGAAACGTCAAGCCACTTTTGCTCAGCATGAAATAGAGTTATGCTACAAAAAGCAACATAAAAAAAATCAATAATGACCAAAGATTGAAAAAACTACTCATTATCACTTGTATGTAACGTGAGGTTCAGAAAGTAATGCAAGCCATAAAACAAACTCATTTCGTATAAAAATAGCTGTAAAAGAACAACTTTCGCAAAAGTTAGCACTGGGAGATACAAACAGAAACTTTCAATATTATTCACTTGCTCTTCCACAACCAACTGACCAGCGAAATCCGCGAAATAATCACCCAAAAAGAATTTACAATAAACAGTTAATAGCACATGTTGAGGTACAATAAGCCATTTTTTAATAGACCCAAGGAAATGTGATTTGTTATAAACAATCCACAATTATATACTGAAGTATATTACTATGTAAAGAACCAGACTTTCGAACACCGTTCAGGTGTTCGAAAGTCAATGACTCCTTGCATATTAATATACTTTAATATATAATTGTGGATTATTTTTTTTATAACAGCTTGTTCTTCACGAGACTGAATTTCTTAAAAATGTGATAATGTTATGTGTCCCTTTGTAAAAGCAATAACAGATTAGAATTGTTTCAACTCTTAAAAATGAAGTCACCAGTATTATCGGTTTCAAGAAAGTATGGAATCCTGCAAGAAATATCAACACCATAAGAAAACTAATGATACCATTAGCATTAAAGGACAGACACTATCTAGAAAATAGTTATTTTTATCATCCCTATCAAAATATTAGCACCATTATCAATTCCGGGAAAGAATTAGCCTTTAGCTCCATCCGTTTGTTTTGTTTTGTTTGTTTGTATGGTGTTTTTACGTTGCATGGAACCAGTAGTTATTCAGCAACGGGACCAACGGCTTTACATGACTTCCGAACCACGTCGAGAGTGAACTTCTGTCACCAGAAATACACATCTCTCACACCTCAATGGAATGCTTGAGAATCGAACTCGCGGCCACCGAGGTGGCAGGCCAAGACCATACCGATCATGCCACTGAGGCGCATTTTCAGCACCATCAGGAAATTATAAGCACCTTAAGGAAAGCGTTAGTACCATCAGGAAGAAACTATTACCCTTACCAAAGCATCAACACCGTCAAGAAAGTATTGCGGGAAAATACTCATTCTAAAACTGGTAGAAAAAAAATGTTCCTGATCATTTCTCAATGAGTCTGACGAATCTGAATTTATTTCTCTTCACAACTGGTCCTATTTCTAAAGGCATTGGCGGCGCATAGGCGGCAACCGTGTATTGAGGTTTTACCGGGGGATGGGTATGCCTGATATAATGATTCAATACCAAGGGTATACTACAGCAACTTAACCTTACTTGCTTAATCTGACCTCTAGCCGAGATGGGTACAACTATTGCACCAACTACAGTTTTTTTTATTTTTTATTTCATAACCCTAGGTTAGTTTTCTTTTGTTTTGTTTTTATGGAGAGTGAACTTCTATCACCAAAAATACACATCGCTCGCACCTCAGTGGAATGTCCGAGAATCGAACTTGCAGCCACCGAGGTGGCACGCCAACACCATACCGACCACGTTACTGAGGCGCTCTCATAGGTTAAGGCCGGTTAGGTTGGGTTAGGTTAAGTTCGTTCAACACAATGTATTACGGATAATTTGGGTGTGGGAAACATAATAAGAATATTTTCAAGAAGATTCTATGGATATAAGGTCGGTACTCGGTTACAGTTCGGGAATATACCAACGGGGTTCTCCTCCACTTCGTTAGACGAGAATCTATAACGGAAAAAAACACAATTTGGAGAAGAAATATTTAAGAAATCCACATACAAGTTTTGGGGAGTCATGCTCCATCTTCAGTGTATCTCCATACAGAAGAGGGAGCTATAGTAGATTCACATGAAGCGTGCATTTGATGTCTAGGCCCGTCCCTTACGACGCTCCTGATTGGCTGTTGATAAGCCAATCACAGGGTTGGGAACTATGTCTCACCTCTCCTGAGGGATAGGTCTTTCAAAAGTCTCTCAGGAAAGGTTGAACAAACATCAAACCTATGTGAACTTTCTCGAGAGACAGTTTCCAGCCCTTTGACTTGCTTATCAACAGCCAATCAGAGGAGCGTCGTAAGGGACGGGCCTAGACATCAAATGCACGGGTATTGTGAATCTACTACTATAGCATGACGCTCCGAGACCGTATGTGGATATCTTAAATTTATTTGTTCTCAAATGCGTGTGCGTTTTATTTTTTTAAGTGTTAAAGTTCGACACTGACCTGATATCATCTACGACGAAATTGAGTATCATAATCGTCATAGCCATCAGAGTCACGTCTAAACTGTCAGGGAAAAAACCACGCTCCTCTAGTTTTAGATTGAACACCATCGCTGTAAAGTAATAATAATAATAATAATAATAATAATAATAATAATAATAATAATAATAGTAAAAAAAACTCACTTCACGAGACAGCATGGCTACGTAGCTGAGGAAACGGCGAACGGTGCCTACAGGGGAAACACTGTTTCACTGCAAGAAGCAACGAGTGAATGAGGATGAAACAAACCCACCACCTCGGACGCTTACGAACAAAAGCTTTCACGTGTTAAAAAAAATTTAAAATAAAAAACATATGCTTTGATGAGAAATTAATGGACGTGGAAGTGGTCCACAAGCATACAACCCCCGACGACGAGTTGAACCAACTGGTACACAATGTAAACAAAGTCAAAATGATTGCCAACCACGAACCGCTCACACGTCATGTGCCATGAGTTGAATATAAAATTTAGGCCAAATGCCAGGCACTAAGACCTATGAGGTCATTCAGCGCTGAAATGGAAATTGACATTATAAAAGGTTTGAAAGGTGTAACAGGAGGAAAACCACGCAGTTGCGCTATGCGTCAAATGTTAGGAGAGGGTGGAAAGTAAGACGGAGAAAGATATATGAAAGAAGCTACAGTAAAAGAAACGAAATTGGTTGCAGCTAGGGGCCGAAGGCACGCTGCAAAGAACCTTAAGTAACGCCTACAGTGCACCGCATGAGGTCCACCCCTACGGTGGTTCTGTGCCATGACGGCAATACGGCTTATACATATCATACTGTCACTATTAGTTAGCACCATCAGGTAGGTTTTACATGGGAGCAGATGATGATGATGATGTAGATTTTCGCTTACTCAGGGAGTAAGCCTACAAACTACTTTCGTGTTGTTGTTGTTGTTGTTCGTGTTGGGGGGTTAGGAAATGTCTATGGAAAGCCTAAAAAGGTATGAAAAAGGTGTTTCGCGTTGAGTTAAAAGTACAGGAATTTTATGAGTTGATATTTGATTGATTTATTAAAATGAAAATTTCAAAAAATAAATAATATGTATGTTAAACAATACAGAAAAATTATTTTTTAATAATATGCTATTTGACCGTAGATTTTAGCACATTTCAATTTACGTTTAAAGGTTAGGAATATAATGTCTACAATTCTACATGAAGGGAAAATCTTGCACGCGTCCTGAGCAAGGTGGAGGTCGGAACACGCCTTGTTTTTATTATTTTATTATTATTATTATTATTATTATTATTATTATTATTATTATTGTACTTAGGAAGCACGTACCCTACTCTCAAGCATACTTTATTAAAAGTAATGGCTACTTCAGCAGCGTTACACTTGTAGAGATTCTTCTCTATTTTGCGAATAGCGGCTTTTTCAGTGCTACTTAAACAGGCTAGTAGAGCGCCTATAGAGGTCATGGTAAAATACAGGGTCAAAAATAGGTGTATATACTTGAATTTTACAGATAAACTATGATACCATAGTCATCAAAGTCATTAACGATTTTCTCTCTCTCTCTCTCTCTCTCTCTCTCTCTCTCTCTCTCTCTTTTCTTAAAGCGAGCTTTCGTCTGGAGCTGCCAGACATCCTCGGGCTGGGAAGCTGAGGGTGGACTGATCTTGGTGCGGTGTCCGTCCTCCTTATATCTGTGGTTGACAGCAGGGGGTCTGCCCCATGCTTGTCCCTTTTGGCCTATTGGCGGGTGCCGGTGAGTCTTGTTTTTCATTGGCTGACCTGAGCGCAAGGTCTCCAAGCCACTTTCTTCGGGCCGATGGTTGCGTTGCAGCATATCCTGCAGCCGCCTGGACCTCCTAAGCGGCGCTGTGACATTGATGGGCGTTGCGCTACGCTGTGGGACGTCACGGCTACTTTGATTTCCATCGGCTGCAGGAGTACCTCGTTCGGGGGCGTTGTCATCCATAGAGTTGTCATGATCGGTGGTGTCATTGTTGGTGGCAGGTCTTCTCATACTCGTAGGGAGGAGAAATTCTTCCTGCGTCGTATTCAGAGTAGGTTTTATTTGCTGGATGAGTAGCGCCTCCAGCAGGCGCAACGACGGCATCAGGGGCCTTCCCGATGATCTTCGTGTTCTTTATGATGACATCTCGGGAGATGGCCTCGTGATGTTTGGTGCGGGCGTGATTCTTTATAGCCCCCTCTTGGGCGTGGCACGAGAGTCTCTTCGACAGTCGCATGGTAGTCATACCTACGTAGGCGCCGCTGCATTCGCGGACTGGGCATGTATATTGGTACACTACATGCGTCTGCTTCAGGGGTTCTCGTACCTGTGGAGAGGGGTTATTTTTCATAATAGATCGCGCGTCCTCCGATTCTGGTAATATATGATTAGGTCGATATTCTTGGTGTCGTCAGTCGGGGATACATTATCGGAAATAATTTTCTTAATGGCGTCCTCTTCTTCACGGTAATGGGAACTCATGAAGACTTTGTAGTACAGCTTGATATTATCCTGGGCGGGGCTGCGGGCTCTCACTACCGTACCATTTCTCCAGGGCTGTGCGGACTTCCTTGCTGATTAATTTATTTGAGTACCCATTATTCACAAGTACTTGGGAGGCGCGGTCGAGTTCCTGGTGAGTGTCCTGCCAGGTTGAGCAGTGGGAGAGGGCCCTCCTGACGAAGGCCCTGACGGTGGTGCTTTTGAATCTGGCGGGGCACTCGCTGTCTCCGTTGAGGCAAAGTCCTAAATTGGTTTTCTTTGTGTAGACTGAAGTACGGAGACCGTCTTCCGTCTTGCTTACAAGGACGGTCGAGGAAGGGGAGCCGATCGTCGGAGCTGCGCTCGACTGTGTAATTCAGCACACTACACTGCTGAAATGCTTGACGGAGGGCTTCTACCTCATCCTCCCCGGCCGTCGACTTGCACAAAGATGTCGTCAATATAACGTCCATATCTGCGGGGTTGCTGCATCCTGGGCACCGTGGAGGAACGGGTCTTCGCCAGGATGCAGCAACCCCGCAGATATGGACGTTATATTGACGACATCTTTGTGCAAGTCGACGCCGAGGATGAGGTAGAAGCCCTCCGTCAAGCATTTCAGCAGTGTAGTGTGCTGAATTACACAGTTGAGCGCAGCTCCGACGATCGGCTCCCCTTCCTCGACGTCCTTGTAAGCAAGACGGAAGACGGTCTCCGTACTTCAGTCTACACAAAGAAAACCAATTTAGGACTTTGCCTCAACGGAGACAGCGAGTGCCCCGCCAGATTCAAAAGCACCACCGTCAGGGCCTTCGTCAGGAGGGCCCTCTCCCACTGCTCAACCTGGCAGGACACTCACAGGAACTCGACCGCGCCTCCCAAGTACTTGTGAATAATGGGTACTCAAATAAATTTAATCAGCAAGGAAGTCCGCACAGCCCTGGAGAAATGGTACGGTAGTGAGAGCCCGCAGCCCCGCCCCCAGGATAATATCAAGCTGTACTACAAAGTCTTCATGAGTTCCCATTACCGTGAAGAAGAGGACGCCATTAAGAAAATTATTTCCGATAATGTATCCCCGACTGACGACACCAAGAATATCGACCTAATCATATATTACCAGAATCGGAGGACGCGCGATCTTATTATGAAAAATAACCCCTCTCCACAGGTACGAGAACCCCTGAAGCAGACGCATGTAGTGCTACCAATATACATGCCCAGTCCGCGAATGCAGCGGCGCCTACGTAGGTATGGACTACATGCGACTGTCGAAGAGACTCTCGTGCCACGCCCAAGAGGGGGCTATAAAGAATCACGCCCGCACCAAACATCACGAGGCCATCTCCCGAGATGTCATCATAAAGAACACGAAGATCACGGGAAGGCCCCTGATGCCCGTCGGTTGCGCCTGCTGGAGGCGCTACTCATCCAGCAAATAAAACCTACTCTGAATACGACGCAGGAAGAATTTCTCCTCCCTACGAGTATGAGAAGACCTGCCACCAACAATGACACCACCGATCATGACAAACTCTATGGATGACAACGCCCCCGAACGATGGTACTCCTGCAGCCGATGGAAATCAAAGTAGCCGTGACGTCCCACAGCGTAGCGCAACGCCCATCAATGTCACAGCGCCGCTTAGGAGGTCCAGGCGGCTGCAGGATATGCTGCAACGCAACCATCGGCCCGAAGAAAGTGGCTTGAGACCTGGCTCAGGCAGCCAATGAAAACAAGACTCACCGCCACCAGCCAATAGGAGACAAGCATGGGGCAGACCCCCTGCTGTCAACCACAGATATAAGGAGGACGGACACCGCACCAAGATCAGTCCACCCTCAGCTTCCCAGCCCGAGGATGTCTGGCAGCTCCAGACGAAAGCTCGCTTTAAGAGAGAGAGAGAGAGAGAGAGAGAGAGGAGAGAGAGAGAGAGAAAATCGTTAATGACTTTGATGACTATGGTATCATAGTTTATCTGTAAAAATTCAAATATATACACCTATTTTGACCCTGTATTTACCATGACCTCTATAGGCGCTCTACTAGCCTGTTTAAGTAGCACTGAAAAAGCCGCTATTCGCAAAATAGAGAAGAATCTCTACAAGTGTAACGCTGCTGAAGTAGCCATTACTTTTAATAAAGTATTATTATTATTATTATTATTATTATCAAATGCGAAAGTTATGAGGATAACGATAATGATTTGTTCCTGTCAGCGAAACTTATCTCTATTATTTTATTATTATTATATTATTATTATTATTATTATTATTATTATTATTATTTTTTTTTTTTTTTTTTTTTTTTTTTTTTTTTTTTTTTTTTGGTTCTATCACAGTCCTCCAATTCGACTGGGTGGTATTTATAGTGTGGGGTTCCGGGTTGCATCCTGCCTCCTTAGGAGTCCATCACTCTTCTTACTATGTGTGCCGTTTCTAGGATCACACTCTTCTGCATGAGTCCTGGAGCTACTTCAGCTTCTAGTTTTTCTAGATTCCTTTTCAGGGATCTTGGGATCGTGCCTAGTGCTCCTATGATTATGGGTACGATTTCCACTGGCATATCCCATATCCTTCTTATTTCTATTTTCAGATCTTGATACTTATCCAATTTTTTCTTTTTCCCTCTCTTTCTCTTCAACTCTGGTGTCCCATGGTATTGCGACATCGATGAGTGATACTTTCTTCTTGACCTTGTCAATCAACGTCACGTCTGGTCTGTTTGCACGTATCACCCTATCCGTTCTGATACCATAGTCCCAGAGGATCTTTGCCTGATCGTTTTCTATCACTCCTTCAGGTTGGTGCTCGTATCCACTTATTACTGCAAGGTAGCTGATGTTTCTTGCACAGGCTCCAGTGGAGGGCTTTTGCTACTGAATCATGCCTCTTTTTGTACTGGTTCTGTGCAAGTGCCGGGCATTCGCTTGCTATGTGGTTTATGGTTTCACTTTTCGTATTGCACTTCCTACATATGGGAGAGATGTTATTTCCGTCTATCGTACTTTGAACATATCTGGTTCTTAGGGCCTGATCTTGTGCCGCTGTTATCATTCCTTCAGTTTCCTTCTTTAGCTCTCCCCTCTGTAGCCATTGCCAATTGTCATCGCTGGCTAGTTCTTTAGTCTGTCTCATGTATTGTCCGTGCATTGGTTTGTTGTGCCAGTCCTCTGTTCTTTCTGTCTTTCTCCTGTCTCTGTATATTTCTGGGTCTTCGTCTACTTTTATTAGTCTTTCTTCCCATGCACTCTTTAGCCACTCGTCTTCACTGGTTTTCAGATATTGCCCCAGTGCTCTGTTTTCGATGTTGACGCAGTCCTCTATACTTAGTAGTCCTCTCCCTCCTTCCTTTCGTGTTATGTATAGTCTGTCCGTATTTGCTCTTGGGTGTAGTGCTTTGTGTATTGTCATTTGTTTCCTGGTTCCTGATCTATGCTGCGGAGTTCTGCCTTCGTCCATTCCACTATTCCTGCGCTGTATCTGATTACTGGCACTGCCCATGTGTTTATGGCTTTTATCATATTTCCGGCGTTGAGTTTTGACTTGAGTATCGCCTTGAGTCTCTGCATATATTCTTTCCTGATCGTGTCCTTCATCTCTTGGTGTTTTTATATCTCCTCCTTCCATTATTCCCAGGTATTTGTATCCTGTCTCATCTATGTGTTTGATGTTGCTCCATCTGGTAGCTTTATCCCTTCAGTTCTCGTTACTTTGCCTTTTTGTATGTTGACTAAGGCGCATTTTTCTATTCCAAACTCCATCCTGATGTCCCCAGATACAATCCTTACAGTCTGGATTAGGGTATCTATTTCCTTGATGCTCTTACCATACAGCTTGATGTCGTCCATGAACATCAGATGGTTGATTTTGTTGCCTCTTTTCTTGAGTTGGTACCGGCATCCATCTTCTGTAGTACTTTTGTCATGGGAATCATGGCTACTACGAAGAGTAGTGGGGACAGTGAGTCGCCCTGGAAGATCCCTCTCCTGATATTAACCTCTGCTAGTCTTATTCCAGAGCTTGTAAGTATTGTATTCCAGTTTCGCATTGTATTTTTTGAGGGAAGCTGATGGTATTTTCCTCTGCCCCATATATTTTCAGGCATTCTATTAGCCATGTGTGTGGTATCATGTCGAAGGCTTTCTTATAGTCTATCCATGCCATGCTTAGGTTGGTTTTCCTTCTCCTACTGTTCTTCATTACCATTTTGTCTATCAGGAGCTGGTCTTTTGTGCCCCTACACTTCCTTCTGCAGCCTTTCTGTTGGTGGGGGATGGTGTTTGTCTCCTCTGGTAGTTGTATAGCCTTTCACTGATGATACCTGTTAGTAACTTCCACATTATTGGTAGGCAGGTGATAGGCCTGTAGTTACTGGCTATATTCCCTTACTCTTGTCTTTTTGTACTAAGGATGTTCTTCCTGTGGTCATCCATTTGGGTGCTTGGTGATTTGAGATACAATGCTGGAGTTGTTCTGCTATTCGTGGGTGTAGGGCCTTGAAGTTTTTGAGCCAGTATCCATGGACTTCATCGGGACCTGGGGCTTTCCAGTTGGGCATTTTCTTTAGTTGGTGTCTGACTGTGTCTGTCGTGATGTCTGTGAATCTTTGTTTTATTCTCCCTGTTTCTTCTTCCTTGACTTGCTGGAGCCATGTTGCATGTTTGTTGTGTGTACCGGATTGCTCCATATGTTTTCCCAGAGTCTCTTACTTGTTCGGCTTCAGGAATTTCTGGGTGGTTGGTCTTTCCCCTCTTAGTTGGGCTGTATAGTCTTTTCTGGTTGGTTCCGAATAGTTTGTTCTGTTGGTATCCCTTATTCCTGTTCATGTACCGTTGGATCTTGTGTGCTTTGGCCTTAAGCCTCTGTTTTGCATCTTCTATTGTGTTGTTTAGTCCCCTCTCTTGTACTTTGTATTTCTCGTTGAGTTCCTCCCTTGTTTTCTTGCTTCTTAGCCTTTTTTCTGCCATCTCTTTCAGTTTACTCAAGTCAGATCTCATCACCATGATTTGCTTTTCCAGGCGCCTTTTCCAAGGAGGTTGCTGTTTTGGTTTCTGTTGGGTTGGTTGTGACGGTGGAGTTGGTGTTCGAATCCCCATCAGTTCTGCTACTAATCTTGCTCCTGCATATGTCAAGTTATTTGTTTCTGTGATACTGGTGGTGTGTATTAGGCCCATTATTTCATTGACCTCACTTGTTTTCTCCCTTAATTTCTTGGTGTTGTAGGCTTTCATGGAGGGGATCTTAGTTCTCTCTGTATCTGGCTCCATCCATTGTCGAATCTTTTCTACCCATTCCGTCCTCTCTGTTACTTCGTCGGTGTTTCTTCGTGTGTCGTTGTTTGATACCTCATCCTCCCTGTCGTCTTCTGTGGCATCGTCTCTCAGTTCGTCTTCGTGTAATTCGTTGTCGTGTGACATTTCCCTTTCCAATTCTTCTCTTTCTGTTGGGGAGAGCCAGTTCTTTTTCTTTATGTTCCTTACTTGGTCTGCCAGCCTCTGCTCTGTTTGGGGGGTGTTATTCCTCTCATTCCAGATGTTGACCAATCTTCTTCTATATCCTCTCTCCGTCGGGTTGCTTCTGATGTAGCATCTCCATATTTCCTTATTTTCTTCTCTTGTCCATTTCTTCCTTTTTGCCTCTGTAGCTCCAATCTCAGGCTGTTGATTACTGTCGTTGTGGTGATCAGTTGCTGGATGACGACCTCCAAGTACCTGACCGTCTTCCCCTACAATTGGGTTGAATACCTGGTTGCCGGACGAGGCTCCTCTGTTTGCCAGAGGTTCCATTTACGTCGTTGTCGTTTATTCCTTCATTTCTTTCCATCATTGCTGAGTTTTGCTATTTAACCCATAGCTGGACCCTACCCCATCAGGGATAGGTACTCATTTACAGCTGAGTAGACTGAGGAAATTATGGTAAAGATCCTTTCCCAAGGAATCAACGCCGAGGAGAGCGGTCACCCATCCAACGACTGACCAGCCCCGCCAATGTTTGCTTAACTTGACTTAAGTCTATTGAGAGGACCTAACCCACTCCTCCACGGCGCCACACATTTATTATTATTATTATTATTATTATTATTATTATTATTATTATTATTATTATTATTATAGTAGCCTCAAACCATCACCCCATGGGGAGATTATCATCATTACTTATCACCATCCTCATTATCAAAAGATACATCAACCAAAATCACTGAGTTCTCTCTACAGATTTCTTCAAAGAGCGTTCATTGTTGCTTACAGTGGGCTGCCAAACGCAAGCTGTAGGTGGTCCATCCCACCTCCTCTCTCCTCCAGCGGGTGCCTCCGGCGGGCCGAGAAAGATATTCATTGGGCGATTATCCTGGGGGCACAAGGTTCAGTGAGGAAGCCTCTCCTTCCATTTCCTTCAAAGGACAAGTCAGGTGTCACCGGGGAGAGAGAGAGAGAGAGAGAGAGAGAGAGAGAGAGAGAGAGAGAGAGAGAGAGAGCTTCCATTTGCTTAAACGAGCAAATCAAGTGTCATTGACATGACAGAGAGAGAGAGAGAGAGAGAGAGAGAGAGAGAGAGAGAGACCTTCCATTTACTTCAACGAGCAAGTCTAAGTGTCGCTGATATGAGAGAGAGAGAGAGAGAGAGAGAGAGAATGTGCCGAGGACGAATTTTAAGGTATAAACAGTTTGCGCCCAGAGAGAGAGAGAGAGAGAGAGAGAGAGAGAGAGAGAGAGAGAGAGAGAAATAAAATGTAATGCTTCTCAGTGTTTTGGTTGACGCCTTCAAATATTTATGTTCAAATGTCTGGGGTGTTGTCATAGTGGGAGAGTATGAAGAGGGGATTTTTTTCATTTTTTTTTTTTATTAAAGACACACACGAGTGTCGCTTTACTTTGTGTTTGTTCTGGATACTTTGACAGATTTCAGGGATATGCGGATTCCTTCACGTCACAAAAATTGATGAGGTTTCATTTCTCCTCCCATCAGATGCCTTGGCTGCAGGAATTCATACCACTACCCACACACAGCTGCCGCGGTCGCCCGCCGCGCTAATAAAAAGTCATTCGTAATTCGATTAGCAGTGAGGTTACGGTATTTTTCTCTCTCCTGCGCTTTTCTTTTTTTCAGTTCTCTGCGCCCAAATGCCATGTAGACAGACATTAAGTCACAACAACAAATTGTGATGGAAAGGTGGTTATTGTTTTAATTCATACCGACTCATTCCCGGAATTTCGTGACGTTACTCGTAGACCTTGCAAGTGTTGCCTTCCACAAGCCTTCATGCAGCTGTTATCCAAAGGCTTATCCACTTTCCACAAGTGGGTCTACTACCCCCAAGCGCAGATGTGCGAGAGAAATTAACCCACACACTTTGGTAAGTTGACGTCATCGTCAACCGACTATAATGGCGACTGTCTGACTGTCTGACTGACCGGTCAATTTATGAATTCTAGGGTATCAAGTCTAACACTGAGGTATACAATATTTCTTGCCACTCAGCAGTCAAAACAGTGAAAAGGGGGAGTTAAGAGTGGTTGGACAGCAATATATTATGAGATCCAGAAAATAAAGTCAATGAAATACAATAATCAAAAGGTGGAAATGAGAGGAAAATCTGCATCTGCACTGAGAACTAACAGTTAGGTAAGCCACCCTTTAGTAGTGACTACAGTACACCACGTGAGGTGCACTGACGGCACTAGCCCCTACCTGGATGATCGTGAAGATGACGGTGAGTATGGAATAAGGAATTTAGGCCAAAGGCCAAGCACTGGGACCTATGAGGCCATTAAAGCAGTTGCACTGTGAAGCAATTGTTAGAAGACGATGGAAAGAAAGATGGAAGAAAGAGAATATGAAAGGAGGTACAGTAAAAGGAACGAAAGGGGTTGTAGGTAAGGGTCGAAGACGCGCTGCAAGGAACCTTAAGTAATGCCCACAGTGCAACGCATGAGGTGCACTGACGGCACTTCCGAGGTGTAATAAAAAATAGAACCATCTCTATCTACCCTGGACACAAGAGGCGGACCAAGTATTGAATTAGCGTCCTTGATATCTGGAATGGGTCTGCCCTGCAGATAAGCAGTAAGTTACAGAAGAAACAACTCTCCATAATAAATTCCAGAACAGAAACCGAGAGATTGACACTCGCAACACCGAATTATTATCATTCGATACAAAAACAAGAAGTCAGATTTAAATACCTTCGATAAAGTCCAAAGGTCAGATTAAAAAAATGTAACACTAATACATTTGGAAAAATCAGAAGCTCAAGACTTTGCTGGATATATAGATGCGATGCCTCTGGCGCTGAAACCACCTTATTGTTTATATATCAAATATTTGGAACATCATACCAGATTGTTTATTTATAAAAAAAACGCCACTATGCCTCAATACCCTTCTATGCTACATAGCTCGGAGCGAAAAATAACTACGAAATCAGTGTTGTTAATGGAAAATAATGGAATGAATCTGGCTGATTATGGGTCAAGACTCAGAATAATAGCTGTCAAGTTAATTAAATTAATCTAAGACTCAGCAGACTGATAGCTGTCAAGTTAATAAAATTAATCTAAGACTCAGGAGACTGATAGCTGTCAAGTTAATAAAATTAAACTAAATTCAAAACAGTGATGATAAGATAAGATAAAGAGCAACCAATAATCATTTTATGTTTTCGCTTAGAAAGAATGGAATGAACTTGGTTAATTACGATCAAGATTCAAGAGACCGATAACTGGAAGCGTTAATAAAATAATAATAATAATAATAATAATAATAATAATAATAATAAAGAAGAAGAAGAAAATGAAAAAGAAGAAGAAGAAGAAGGAGGAGGCCACACTAATAACAAAACCAATTTAACACGTGGACAAGGAACATCGGCTTTCCAAAGTAACAATTCGTGTGAAAACATTTATTTAAGTCCACTGCCCAGGCGTTGCGACCAATCTAAAATAAGGCGATTAACTCTATAACTTCCAGCAAGCGAACAGAACGTTGTTGTGATTTCTGAATGTTTTTTCTCCTCAGGTTTCAGTTTTTTTACGACATACGTGAAATGCTTTCTCTAGCTTAAGTCTTTTTTTCTTTATTTACTATTTATTCCCTCAATTCTTTACTTTTATTCTATACCCCGATCCGCCTTTCATTCTCATGTTCCAGGTCTATTTTCTATACGATTTGAAGTTTTCTTTCTCTATTTTCACTATTTATTCTTTCAATTCTTTACTATTATTCTATGCCTCGATTCGTCTTTTATTCTCATGTTCCAGGTCTATTTTCTATACGGTATGAAGTTTTCTTTCTTTATTTACACTATTCATTCCCTCAATTCTTTACTTTTATTCTATACCTTAATATCATATATATATATATATATATATATATATATATATATATATATATATATATATATATATATATATATATAATTCTGATGATGTGGAATCATGCAACTTATACAAATATATTGAGACCTGAAATTTGATACATGTGATAGTCATCTTGAATTATAACCTAAAAAAAAAAAAAAAAAAAAAAATCATAATACGCCATTGTAAATCAAAATAGACGTTTCAATAAGCAGCATTACATTATAAACTCAAAATACAATCATATCTGGCACACGATATATTAGTAGACCGAAAAGTCGAGAGTACATATTATCTAAACTGTGATCATGAGCACAATTAGCAAAAGGAATCTTACTACTTTTAAGATTCCTAAGTTAAAAGGAAAATGACCCGGGACTATCATAGTACGTCTCACGGAACGACATTTGCATCATGCAGCTCTTCTGACGATTGCTCTCAAGGACCTTGATGAGATCTGAACCGATTCCCGCGCTGCCAGTTTCCTATTCCCCAGGCGCTGCGGGACGGGGGTCGTCTCGGAATGTAGTTCGAGACTCGCCATTTCAGGGAGAGGTACGAGTCTCGTATTTTCCAGCCACTCGACGGCGATAACAAGGGAATTTCAAGTTGTAAATATCCCTTGAAGAGCAGCCATGGAAATTACATTCTCCTCTCAATGCTCTAACCGAGTCTCTCGGGTACGATGGGATATGAATCATCCGGCCCAGGGTTTGTAAAAAGTCTCGGTTAAAACAATTCATTGCTTTATGATTACGTTATGGAATGGAACGGAATATATAATTTAGGCCAATAGCCAAGCACTGGGACCTATGAGGTCATTCAGCGCTGAAAGGGAAAAATGAGAGTAGAGAGGTCTGAAAGGAGTAACAGAAGGAAAACCTCGCAGTTGCGCTATGCAACAATGGCTAGAAGAGGGTAGCGAGTAAGAAGGAAGAAAGAGAACATGAACGGAGGGGACAGTAAAAGGAATAAAAGAGGGAGCAGCTAGGATCCTGAAGGGTTTTTCCATAGACCTTTTCCACCCCTTTTATAGGCACAATAAAACAATAAAGTGGTTTGTAGGCTTTCTCCCTGAGTAAGCTGCAGTTCACCAATTAGTGTTACAAAATTACCAATCAGCTGTCATGGCAGAGATGGGCTGATTATCCACTCTAAGTACAGAGCCGGAATTCAACAGGAATATGTGCAGCGCAGTCGATGTCGACTTATACCTCTCTTGACGGACGAGCGGTCAAAGAGCGAATTAGATATTAAAAGACATTTGTGGCTCGATTATATATATATATATATATATATATATATATATATATATATATATATATATAATTCGAGCTACAAATATCTTTTAATATCTAATTCACTCTACCTCGGAATTAATATATTTCCATATATGTATCTCGAATAATTTATATGAATCATGGTGATGTGATAATTAATTCATATATACATATATATATATATATGCTATGTATTATATATGTATGTATATAATATATGTATGTATGTATATATATGTATGTATGCATGTATATATATAATATAATATATACATAATTATATAATATGTATATAGTATTACATATGTATGTGTATGTATTATATTACATACACACATACGATACATCAAAACTTACGTTAAAATGATGCCGAGAAAAAAATAAACATAGAAATAATAAAATCGAAAACGCCAACCTTCCCTGATATGACGCCACGGTTTGCCCCAGCGCATTAAAATAAATTTGAATAATTGCATTTCATTATGCAATATTAATTCACCTAATTAATTTGCTCTACCAAAGAACAAACGCAATGACAGAGAATATTCTATTTAGAAAGATTTTGTGAATAAAAATTGGACATAAAATAAGAGCAACGGTGATTTAATACTTTCATATACAGTTTCTCCTAAATTCTTGAATAAACAATTAAGAATAATGCAGAACCTTGAGAATATTTCGAGCGCTTATCGCAAATATGAAATGCGAAAAATTGTAAATATTTTGGGAGAAATAACTATTTAAAATCAATAAGAAAACGTTCAAATTTAAGTATTTTACTTACCGCACAACTCTCAGTACGTGGTCCTGTTTGTATTAAAATTTTATTTCATAAGTATATTAACTTAAATTTCTGTCAATTTTGTATTTGGCCACTTAGGTATTGTTTCTTAAGGACATTGTTAAATTCTCCTCACCGGCCAGGTTTTATGAAACAAGCAGTTGTATGTTTCTGTTGTTCTTTGTCCCGCGAAAGACGAGCGAGAGATCTGTTGTCTTCTGAGCCATTTTACACTAAATGTTTTCAGCTTCAAGTGACATTTTATACCAAACAATTTTGTCAGTTTCAAAGGCCATTTTATACTAAACTTTTTTTCAGCTTCAAGTGACATTTTATACCAAGATATTTTCTTAGCTTCAAAGACCATTTTACACTAAATGTTTTTCAGCTTCATGTGGAATTTTAAACCAAAATGCTTCCTCAGCTCCAAAGACTAAATTCTTTTCAGCTTCAAGTGACATTTTACACCAAACAATTTTCTCAGCTTCAGAAACCATTTTATACAAATGTTTTCCCAGCTTCAAGTGACATTTTACACCAAACAATTTTCTCAGCTTCAGAAACCATTTTATACAAATGTTTTCCCAGCTTCAAGTGACATTTTACACCAAACAATTTTCTCAGCTTCAGAAACCATTTTATACAAATGTTTTCCCAGCTTCAAGTGACATTTTACACCAAACAATTTTCTGTTTCAAAGGCCATTTTATACTAAATGTTTTCAGCTTCAAGTGACATTTTATACCAAACAAATTTCTCAGCTTCAAAGACCATTTTACACTACATATTTTCAGTTTCAAGTGACATTTTAAGCCAAAACATTTTCTCAGCTTCAAAGACCATTTTACTCTGAATTTTTTTTCAGCCTCAAGTGACATTTTACACCAAACAATTTTCTCAGGTTCAAAGGCCATTTTACACTAAATCTTCCTCAGCTTCAGACGACATTTTATACTAAACCATTTCCTCATTTGAAGATGACACTTCATACTAAACAGTTTTCTCAACTTCAAACGAAATAATATTCTAAACAATTCTTTCAAGTTTCAAAATTTTTTTATTTATTTAAATAAATAGGTAAAAAATGGTGTAATGTGCAAAGCATTTTTTTATTGCTTAAAACTATAATCTAATTCATTAAAAAAAAAAAAAAATACAAATCGGTGGAATGAAAAGAACAGAGGAGCGGTGAACAATTTTCTTAAGTATGTTTTCTGTTCCAAAAGAAATTTAAGTAAAAAACAATAATTTATCTGGGAGTAACGGAAAAAAAAAAAAAAAAAAATTACGTGCGTTTTGCAAATGGTATATGTGGATGAACGGATCGTTAAATAGATTTACATTATTTTTTTGCACATTCTAAAATGCGTTAAAACATTAAGTTTTGCGAGTGAAAAAAAGCCCTAATTACTTGGCGCTAAATGCAGCAGTATAATGAATAATAAGTTCCGAGTACGTATGTGAAGAAAAACCATGAAATAAATATTTGTTTGTTTCCAAAAATCCTTTAAAATAAACAACGAGAAATAAGGATTTGTGAATGTGAGAAAAGCATTAGGAATTAAGTACGTATATGTGGAAAAAGCCATGAAATAATATACCGTTTGTTTTTTCAGTTCCAAAAATACTTTAAAACAAACAATAAGAAATAAGGATTTGTGAATGTGAGAACAACATTAGGAATATTGTTTTCCTTCATGACTAGTTGGATTTAAAATATCAAAATGAGCAATAATAAATTAAATCAAATTTGTCAGTGGAGCGAAAATATTAAAAGAAACCTTCACAAAAACTGTTCATTTATTGTCATGTCCCAGTGAAATGTTATGTTCAAGATAAACAAAAACTGATAGGGAATGACTGAAAAGCCTTAAAATTCATTTTTGCACTTTTACTAAGCTCAAAACAAAAATAAACCAAACATTAAAAGAAACCTCCACAAAATCTGATTATTTTTTCTAATGTCACAGAGAAATTTTATGTTCATAATAAATAAACAGATAAGGTATGGGTGAGTGGCTTAAAATTTCTTTATTTTTATCTTTATGAAGTAAAAAAAAAAAAAACATTAAAAGAAACCCTCACAAAATCTGTTTATTTATTCTCATGTCCCAGTGAAATTTTATGTTCAAAATAAATAAACAGATAAGATATGAATGAGAAGCTTTAAATTTTTTTTTTTTTTAATTTTTATCCAGTTCAGAACAAAAAGAAAACAAACATTACAAAGATCTTTGGGTGAAATAAAATCAATGGCTGAGTAGTTTTCAGAATTGAAGAAAAAGAAACCTCCGAAAATTTGTTGTTTTAAAGTTCTATATAAAATTTTGAACCATACTTTTTGTGGGTGAAGTATCAAAAAGATTGTGAGAAATATTATCATTCGTAATGCAATGTAATGCGAGAGTAATATTGAAACATAAAAATAATAAATAAATTATATACATTTAATTAACATCGAACATATATCAATAAACACATAAAATATACATTAAAAATATACACAGAATAATCTAGCAATAACTAAATAAAGAAAAATCACTGAGCGAAAAAAAAAAAAAAAAAAAAAAAAAAACAGAAGGTTAGAAACAGTGCATTAGCCATTGTTATCAATATTAACTTGTTCCGCAGCTGCCAAAAAATACTGATTATAGAGCTCTCTCTCTCTCTCTCTGTACAAACGCACACACACACACATATATCGATATATATATATATATATATATATATATATATATATACTATATATATATATATATATATATATATATATATATATATATATATGTGTGTGTGTGTGTACACGTGAGAGATGAGAGAGAGAGAGAGAGAGAGAGAGAGAGAGAGAGAGAGAGAGAGAGAGAGAGAGAGAGAGCTCTATAATCAGTATTTTTTGGCAGCTGCGGAACAAGTTAATAACAATGGCTAATGCACTGTTTCTAACTTTTTTTTTTTTTTATTTCGCTCAGTAATTTTTCTTTATTTAGTTATTGCTAGATTATTCTGTGTATATTTTAATGTAGATATTTTATGAAAGTTTATTGACTATGTTCGATGTTAATTAAATGTATATAATTTATTTATTATTTTTATTTTTCAATATTACTCTCGCAGTACACACACACACACACACACACACACACACACATATATATATATATATATATATATATATATATATATATATATATATATATATATATGTGTGTGTAATGCGAGAGTAATATTGAAAAATAAAAATAAATAAATTATATACATTTAACATCGAACATAAATCAATATATATATATATATATATATTATATATATATAGATTATTATGTGTGTGTGTGTGTGTGTGTATGTGTGTGTGTGTTTGTGTGCGTGTGAGTGTTTGTGTGTGTGTGTGTTATTTTAATCACGTTAACACCTGTTGTGTTTACTACACATCACCGCATGTGAAAAAATAGGAATTCATGTGTGCCTGCGCGCGCGAGCGAGGGTGGGTGTGCGTGCATGTGTGTGGGTGGATGAGTACCTCCGTCATGGCATTGCCCTTCGGTAATGGTAATGGCTCTCTGTTAAATATGAAACACGAAAGCGCTTCATCTATAATATAATCCGTTTCTCTCTCTGTTTAATAATCGATTACTTCTTCCTGTCACTGTGAAAACAGAGAGAGAAACGGATTATATTATAGATGAAGCGCTTTCGTGTTTCATATTTAACAGAGAGCCATTACCATTACCGAAGGGCAATGCCATGACAGAGGTACTCATCCACCCACACACATGCACGCACACCCACCCGCGCGCGCGCACACACACATGGATTCCTATTTTTTCACATGTGGTGATGTGTGGTAAACACAACAGGTGTTAATGCGATTAAAATAACACACACAAACTCGGACACACACACAAATACATAGTATGTATATCTATAGCTATATATATATATAGTATATATATATATATATATATATATATATATATATATATATATATATATATATATATATATAATGTGTGTGAGTGTGTGTATGTGTGTAATTATTTAGGAACATTTGCTCTTTGTGCGCTTGCATGTGTGTAATTTACTATCAATGACCTACATTTAAGTGAAAAACAAAATGCCTACATTGAAGTAAATGTAAAAACAATTTGCCTACTAATCCATAAACCGTTCAGTGTTCATTGTAATTACGAATCTACAATGAATATTAAACACTAATTACAGAGGAAACATGTAATATAATTCAAAACAGCGAGACATTTACATGGAACAAACCTAATAAGTCATTAACTCTCAAAGAAAGCTTACACAATGACATACCGAGAGAGAGAGAGAGAGAGAGAGAGGAAACCCTATTACATGTGTTTTCTGGCAGGTATGGAATATATATATATAATATATATATATATATATATATATATATATATATATATATATATAAAATATACATACATACACACAAACACATATATAATATATATATTCATATTATTTTTGGCACTTTGGAGGCAACTATCAATAAAATACCTTGGGTAACACAATTCTCTCGCAATTTCATAGATGTTCTGAATTTGCTCTTCTAAGAACTCAGGATCACAAATTCTACATGCCCGTAAAAACATCCCTGAGAGGACTGTTCGTTTTATCTTGGGGTGATGGCTGGGAATATATACATATATATATATATATATATATATATATATATATATATATATATATATATATATATATATATATATATTCATACACCAACTTTCCGACCCATATTCATCAAGTGCTGAATGCAATCAAGACGAGTAACATGTCAACCAAAGCCGATTATCAAACCCCGATTACTTCTTCTTGTCACTGAGTAAACGGCGAGAGAAACGGATTATTAAAGATGAAGCGCTTTTGTCTGTTTCATACCTAACAGAGAGTCATCACCGGAGGTACAAAAGAGTAAACATCTCCCCGCTACTTCTAGTGGAAATATCTCCGTTACGAGCTTAGTATTTATAATACACATCGGACGAGTTTCCTGGAAACGTGATGTTTAGTGACAGGCGGCTTGTAATGGGATATAAAATGTTTGCGTTACTTATGAGCCACTTAATATCGCGGACTAATTAAGGCGAGAGAGAGAGAGAGAGAGAGAGAGAGAGAGAGAGAGAGAGAGAGAGAGAGAAATACTACAATTAAATATTAACATTCTCTCTCTCTCTCTCTCTCTCTCTCTCTCTCTCTCTCTCTACTATATCTCTATATATACTATATATATATATATATATATATATATATATAGAGAGAGATATAGATAGAGAGAGAGAGAGAGAGAGAGAGAGAGAGAGAGAGAGAGAGAGAGAGAGATTTAAAATGTTAATAAATATATATATATATATATATTATATATATATAGATATATATATATAATCATTAAGCTACACATGTCGTCTAATATCCTACTCACGGTACTTCGGGAATATCCCCTGACGGGAAATTTTTGAAGTAATAAATAAAATGGCTTACTGAACTGCCCCAAACACTCGAGAGACACGGTACCTTTCAAACGAATCCAGTCGAAGGTAACCACCAACTGTACATAAATCACGGCGAGGTAAAACATATTTTTTCATAAAAAGAGCCAGGTGTTCCAAACGTACCCACTAGTCATCATGGTGGAGGCGGGTTAATGGCGACGCTAGGTATAGCTTCCTCATTCTCGACGGGTAAGCATGAACTTATAGGAGAGACCGGGGCTAACTGGCTACAGGGGTGAGTTGGCACATTCAAAACAACTTGAAAGTTTACCAATAGATGACTCTCATCATATACTGTGTAATTGCCACGTGATTCCTCAGTTATCAGCAAAATTCGAAGGAGCTCGAATTTATGAGACAAATTTTGATTTTGATGGTGGTAAGTAAATTTTTTTATCTTTCTATTATTTGCTGTAACATCTATGCATTCATGAAAGATTAATTTTCAGTTATAGCATAGTTTTCCTTATGGTTTAAAAATTCTATACCATTAAAATTATAATTCTGGGCTCCTTGGTATGGACTAGTAAGTGTTTTTATACGAAATGGTAAAGATGGGGCATGTTGGCTCAAAACAAGTGGGGCAAGTTGGCACATGTGCAGACTTGCCTCACGTTATTTGATAACAATAATAAGCCTATTTATTTATATAATTTATGTTTTGTTCCTGGATTTTTGGAAGGATAATGAGATTAGTGTTCTATCATTTCCTCCAAATTGCTCTCACAAGTTGCAGCCCCTGAATGTTAGTGTTTACAGACCTCTGAAGAATTGTGTTAACAGGGCATGTGATTCGTGGTAATCCACGATAAAGTATGCCCATCTGTGACATTCCTGGTAATGCTTCCTCGGCTTTACCTCTAGCTGTCACTTATCCTGATGTTTTCAATGGGTTTAGGGTTGCTGGAATTTCACCTTTGAATACAGACTATATTTCAAGATTTTGATTTTACGGGTGCGTATGTAACAGATCGACAGATGTCCGAAGAGACACATGGCCTTCAGATCAGTCATCAGCGTGATGCAGAGGTTAAGAACTGCTCCTGTTGATTCAGAGGAAAGCTCAGCTGAAGACAGCCTGTGTTTGGTAAGCCAGGAGAGGTGTGGGTCCAGTGAAGGGCATGTAACATGTGGGAGCATGAAAAGTACTGATGAAGATTTATTTGACACCTGCCACAATTAAAACTAGATGATGATCTGAAGTAATATTAATGCCTTATATTTTGTATTTTGGAAATTCAGGAGGTATTTTTGCTATTCGATTTACATGCAATGTAGTAATTTTCTTTTAATTATCAATGTGCCTACTTACCCCATAATGTGTGCCAACTTACCCACGGGGCAAGTTGGCACGAAAAAGTTATTTTTTCCTAAAGCTTATTGTTACCTTAAGTTGAAAGCAAACAACAATTATTTTTCTCTATAATAGAGACGAATGTTAATTTTTTTCAATGATGATAAGAATATTGCAACAAATGTTTGTTTTATATTCGCAATAACCAAAATTGTAAAAAGTGTGCCAACTAGCCCCGGTCTCCCCTACCTCTCTTGATGGCCCTGTGGTTACCGTCGACTGGAGTCGTTAGAAATGTACTGTGTCGAAGTCGAGTGTTCGATACATTTCAGTACCGTTCCATTTATCACTTATAAAAATTCCCGTCAGGGAATATTTCCGATGTAGCGTGAACTGTATATTAAACGATATTTGTAGCTTAATGATTGTATATAAATTACGTGTGATAAAAATGTTCGAATATATATATATATATATATATATATATATATATATATATATATATATATATATATATATATAATATATATATATATATATATCTTATCAGAGGAACCATATGGAAAGGCATCGTACTCAGGTACATTTATTTTGCCGACGTTTCACGACTCATAGTCGCGTCCTCAAGGCTATAATTAAAGATAAACACACAATATTAAATCTACGCATGCACTGCATAATTCATAAAAATTCTGCAATATTTAAAAATTCAATTAACATCAGCATGTTGAACATTAAAAAATTTTGAATATCTTAAAACAGAAAAACACCAAGCGCTAAAATTATGTACAGTAAAGTTACATTTAAATCATAAAAAAAACCACCAAAATCTTGATATGTATGTAAAAAATAAAAAATGAAGAATAAATAAATAACACTAAAACAGTAAGGCTATTCTGTACTTTATCCTCGCAAAGGACGGGCAGTGGCTGAGATAATTTTTAAAAAATATAAACAAGCACTCTAGGCGATGAACAACTGAACAGAGGAGGATTGCGTATTTAATGACGGAACTATCTTTTTTATCATAATGGATTCCAAGGTTGTTAGGTCGTTTTCATTTTGTATTTGGCCTATAATAGTAAAATCCTTATCATTAATGTATGTTTTACATGATTTAGAGTGGTTCCTGATATTTGACTGTTCGGGGTTTCTTAATCTGTTGCCCGTTCTAAAACTTAAGCCGCGGTGAGAATCTATTTTCACTTTTAGTAACTTCTTCGTATAACCCACATAAGTCCCGTGATCACATCTCGGGCGCGTATATTTATATACAACATTAGATTTTAGAAGAGGACTAAGGCGGCCTTTCGTTTGGAACAGGGATCCGATAGTTAATGGATTTTTTGGAACTATTTTTAGGTTCAGTGCCGAGAATTCTTTTTGAATAATTGCCAGGAACTTTTTTCTGAAGAGGTCGTCACGAAGAAAAAGGGAAGCTAACAAACATTTTTAATTTTGGTACTGTCAAAACCGTTGGCACATCAATGAATCGGGCATCAAGCATTTTCTTAAGCATTTTAAACAAAAGTTTGTCTAGAAAGCAGTTATTTTTAAGGTATTGGGAAAGAAGGTTAATTTCATCATTAAAAGTAATTTATGTATGGGTGAAGGCCCTGTGTAGGAGAGTTGAGATAGTATTGTGTTTAAAATGATAAAAGCAAGAACTATATATATATATATATATAATATATATATATATATATATATATATAATGAATATTTATCACATCACCGTGATTCATATAAATCATTCGAGCTACAAATGTCCTTTAATATCTATATATATATATATATATATATATATATATATATATATATATATATATATATATAAAATGTGTAAACCAAAGATTATGAAATAGGACATATTTAAATAATTCATAACCTATAAACCTAAAAGTTAATAAGATATGGACTGGATGAATATATATATATATATATATATATATATATATATATATATATATATATATATATATATATATACAGACACACACACACACACACACACCACACACATATATATATATATATATATATATATATATATATATAAAGAGGCGACGCTTAAACAAAAATAACTATCCACTCACACACACGCACGAACACACGTAGTCTATTTTTTCTACTGTGGTGATGTGTGGTAAATACAACAGATGTTAATGCCTTTAAAATGACACACATACTCGCGCGCACACACACACAAACACACACATACTCGCGCGCACACACACACACACACTATATATATATATATATATATATGTGTGTGTGTGTGTGTGTGTGTGTGTGTGTGTATGCATGTGTGTGTGCGTGTGCGTAATTATTCAGGAACCTACATTTAAGTGAAAAAAAAATGGCCTACATTTAATGTAGATGAAACAAAATGCCTACATTCAAGTAAATGTAAAAACAATTTGCCTACTAATTCATAAACCGTTCAGTGTTCATTGCAATTACGAATCTACAATGAATATTAAACACTAATTACTGAGGAAACATGTAATTTACTTCAAAACAGCGAGACATTTACATGGAACAAACCTAATAAGCCATTAACTCTCAAAGAAAGCTTACCCAATGACATACCTGAGAGAGAGAGAGAGAGAGAGAGAGAGAGAGAGAGAGAGAGAGAGAGCACAGTTCATTTGTTTGGGAATATTTCTCGCAATAAAGAGTAATCGAACGTTCTATAAATTCTGACAAGATGAATAAATTAAAAAAAGAAATAGATTTTAAAAATGGAAATAAACAAATCACGAAACAAATTGAACAGACTAATAAATTAAACAATAAGTAATAAATAAATAAAAATATTAAATAAAATGGAGAAAGACTCTTA
Organism: Macrobrachium nipponense; assembly: GCF_015104395.2. NCBI lineage: Eukaryota > Metazoa > Arthropoda > Malacostraca > Decapoda > Palaemonidae > Macrobrachium > Macrobrachium nipponense. The sequence goes on from NC_087207.1 coordinate 66,408,349, forward strand.
AAAGATTAATAAAAATATGTATATAAATATATTAATTAATAAATGCATGTAAGAGTAACTATCACATGACTAATAAATGACACAAGTAAATATATAATTAAACAGCTAAATAAAAAAAACTGCAGGTAACAAAGTCAAACAAGGAAACGCCATCAATCTATCAACAAATAAATCAACAATTACACGTTACGAACAACAGTAAAATGACGAAAATGACGTCAATGCATAAGTCACCAAATCAATAATTATAAATGTAACAAAAATGAGCAAAATTTCGTAAATGGCGTCAGTAATGAAACAGCCAAATCGACGACTATTCTTAATCCAATGAAGTAAGTCAATGCCATAAATAAATAAGAATAGACGATATATTTTATTTTAAAAAAATGATTCACATTTAGGACGAAAGGGAGTAGGGGGAAAAATAACCAATGAAATATTCGGCATCTGTCGATACCTGTCTCTTACGTGTTGGGGGCTGAAAAATACCGTCTGTCTTTTTATGTTTGCGGATACATATTATTGGCTTTCGATTATGGAAGACGGAGGGGGGGGGGGGGGGGGGGGGGGGGGTGGGGGGGGGGGGGGCGGGGGGAGGGGGGGGGGGGGAGAAGGCCCCAACAGCTGCCCCCACAGAATCGTTTTTCCAAATATGTACGGACGGTAGATGGAAATATAAAGGGAAATGAAAATAGGGAAGAGAAAATGTAATGGGAAATGAAAATATGAGGGGAGATGAAAATGTAAGGTGAAATGAAAATATAAAGGGGAATGAAAATATGAGGTGAGATGAAAATGTAAGGGGAAATGGAAATATAAAGGGAAATGAAAAGAGGGAGGAGAAAATGTAATGGGAAATGAAAATATGAGGGGAGATGAAAATGTAAGGGGGAATGAAATTATAAGGGGAGATGAAATTATAAAGGGGAATGAAAATATGAAGAGATGAAAATATGAGGGGAAATGAAAATATAACGGGAAATGAAAATATGAAGGGAGATAAAAATAATATGAGGGGAAATGAAAATATAAAGGGGATGAAAATATGAAGGGAGATGAAAATGTAAGGGGAGATGAAAATGTAAGGGGAAATGAAAATAGGGAGATTAAAATGTAAGGGGAAATGAAAATAGGGATAAGAAAATGTAAGGGGAAATGAAAATATAAGGGGAAATGAAATAATAAGGAGAAATGAAAATGTAAGGGGAAATGAAATTATAAGGCGAGATGAAAATGCAAGGGAAAATGAAATATAAAGGGAGATGACAATATAAGGAGAAATGAAAATATGAGGGGAAAAATGAAAAATATATAAGGAGAGATGTTAAGGGGAAAAATGGGAATTAAAATAAGGCGAGGGATGAAAATGCAAAGGGAAATGAAATAATAAAAGGGGTATGATGACAATATAAGGAGAAATGAAAATATGAGGGGAAATGAAAATATATAGGGAGATGAAAATATAAGGGGAAATATAAATATATGGGGAAATTAAAACAGAAGTTGCTTCGTCATGGAGAAACGGTGTGAGATTAAATATTAATTTATTTCTAGTTTATTCTAAATTATTATACACATGCGAACCTACACTTATACAGAAAAACTGACTTGAAATTCATAAAAAAAAAAAAAATTATTCAAGCAGTGAGTAAGAATTGAAAATTAAATCGCCATCATATTCAACTCAACATTACATTATAAAAAGAAAATGTAATTATAAAAGGAAAATTTAATATTTTGAAGTAATAGCATAACAGTTTTCCCGATATAACTGAATAATAGATCTGAAAGAGAAATTTAAATATATGCTATGACTTTTACAGTGAGAAAATATAGACATGTCGGAATAATGTTCAGAAATTACTAATAGTCTGGAGTAATCAACAAGATTGTAATTGTCATTAAAGTCTAAATGTTGGTCATCTGGCACCAAAGTCGCATGAGAAGTGAACAGTATTGTTTCGTTTCGAGAAAATCTCTAATAAATATTATGGTTTATTTGGGCTAAAATGGGGGTAAAATGAAGAAATTCGTCAGAATTCCAAGAAGAAAATATTGCGTATATTACACTCGAGAGGCAATTGAACACCCTGTTTCCATTCCAAGAAAGACGAGAACAATTAGGATATGTTTTCCGGAGTAAAAAGACAATTGCCTTATGCTTTCAAAATTAAAAGGCAATTTTCTCATGATTTCAAGAGAAAAAAGAGAATTTGTATGATTTGAACAGACAAATGCCATTTTCCTATGATTTCACAAGTAAAACGACAATTGTTTATGACTTTAAAGATTTCTTATGATTTCAAAATTCAAATTCAAAAAGAAGACAATTGTCTTATGATTTCAAAAGCAAAAAGGCAACTTTCTAATGATTTCAAAGGAACAAAGACAAATTTCTTATGGTACCAAAAGTACAAAAATATCTTGAACATAATAGAACCACCTCAAAACTGCTTTCAAGAGATGAGTGAAAAAAAATTACACCCGTCATGGGTGTATTTTTGATGGGAAAAAATGGGATTTTATATTTCACGAGACAATCTAAAACGCATTTTCAAGGGACGATTGTGACATTACGAATGGTTTCACGAGAAAATGAAACTACAGGACATTCGCCATACATTCTCAATATTTTAAGTATGATTGCAATGAATATTGAATGTTATGATATATTGGAATTACAGGAAAATTGAATCTCATGGTATATAATTTACATGCACCTTAAAACATTAGTATGGCTTTAAAAGATAACTAGATATTAAAATGATGTCGGGAGTAAATACACAGAATAAAATAGTTTTTTGGGGAAAGTAATGTATAGATAATTTCACGAAGAAAATAAAATTATAGGATAGGTTTTTGAGGAAAATAAATTGTAGAAGAGTTCAGGTGGATAATACAGAGCACAGAAAATTCAGTAAGATAAAAAATTTAGAATCAGTTTCAGAAGGAGCAACTCCTGGAGGAAAAAGAAACCGTGCCAAATAGTTCTCGAAAGAAAACCGATCACTACGGCAGGATTTCATATGGAAATTGAATATAAGGTCATTTGGACCTCCACAACAACGCCTGAAGGTCAGGTCAGCTTCAAGGTCTGATGTTAATGGCATTCGCCGGTGAGCGTTTGTTAAAATCTCATTGCAGTCCAATTGGACAAAACGCTTCACCCTTTGCTGTTTTGAGGGCAAATACGGATAAGTACTCTTTTTCTTTGCGAGTGTATAGAACAATTCTGTGTTACCATGTGATTCTGCAACAAACGCTTTGCACGAGCGTGTATGCGTATATTATATATAAATAAATAAATATATATATATATATATTATATATATATATATATATATATATATATATATATATATATATATTTATATGTATGTATGTATGGGTACAATCTGAGTATATATCTAGGTACAGCTTTACCGAATTCACATTTCTATCAGAAATGAAAACACTCATTTACCACTCTCTCTCTCTCTCTCTCTCTCTCTCTCTCTCTCTCTCTCTCTCTCTCTCCTCTCTCTCTCTCTCTCTCTCTGGGTCTCCTTGCTACCAAAACAGAATTTGCATAATAAAGGAAAATGTGGAGCCGCTAGCAGACGGTATTACCCCCAAACTTTATTTCGCTGCGTATTAGCTATTTCCAGCATTACAAAGTTGCTCTGACTCTGTTATACACAAAGCACACGGTAAAAGATTAGCTTTACTGTGTTTTATATTACTTTACCTTTGCGCTTTTTTTGAGCTGATCCAGTTTTCTTTTGTACTATATTTAGTATATTTCATATTGCTTGAACTTTTTTATAGCTGACCCATTATCATTATCATTAATTATTTTTCCAGAGCAGTTTTTCCTAAGCCTGGTTATTCTGATAGTTAAGATATATTATATTATTAATTATTATTTATTAATTATTTATTCATCTTAGTTATTATTATTATTATTCTTATTATTATTATGATTATTATTATGCATCAGTTTATCCAGGTTTGAAAGCACACAATTCTAACTAATGCGAAATATTTGAAATCATGTCTCCAGAGGAAGACTCTCTCTCTCTCTCTCTCTCTCTCTCTCTCTCTCTCTCTCTCTCTCTCTCTCTCTCTCTCTCTCTCTCACCTGTAAGTATTTTTAAATTCGTGACCATCTGACATATAAATTCTAACCCCAATTCTCATCCCAAACTTTTAAATGTAATTATCTCTTATTCTTAGCCTTTCTCTATCTGCGGATATGGTAGGATTGTGGATGACCGTATACTGAAATATTAGCACTGTTATATGCAACATTTATGAGAGAGAGAGAGAGAGAGAGAGAGAGAGAGAGAGAGAGAGAGAGAGAGAGAGAGAGAGAGAGATAATTACACCGATGCAAAAACAAGTTTCTTTAAAAAAAATAAGTATGAAGTGAAGTGTAAGTACATACCTCGAGAGATTTTTCACAGAATAATTTTCATAGAGAGAGAGAGAGAGAGAGAGAGAGAGAGAGAGAGAGAGAGAGAGAGAGAGAATCTGTACACATAAACATGCGCATAAATGGAACAAATGCATTAAAGGAATTTTCTTAAACACACTGTCAAGGTTTTTTTGCCATAAAAGATACTGACAATAAACACGAAAATTCAATCAATTATCCTGCTTGAACATCATTATGTGAGAGAGACCCTTGATCCCTAAACATGCAAAGGAGTCTTGTCTTCGAAACATAAACATGTATACAGGATATTCCCTTCATAAAAGTGGACTAATGTAAGATTTTTTTTCTCTCTAGCATAAACAAGCAAATGGTTTTTTTTTTCTTTGATACAAACACGAAAGGAGATGCTCCCTGCTGCACACATACGCATACAGAGAAGCCAAACATGCTGACACAAACAGGAAAGGGGATGTTCCCTGCAGCACAAACGCACACAGAGAAACCAAACACGGAGGCCAAACAATATGCGAGACACAAGGAGCCCCAGCTTATTTCGGCGTCAGTGGTCATAACACATTTCCTCGGAAGCATTTACGAAAATACGATACATTTGCATTTCTCCTTTCCGGGCCTCTTCGCCTTTGGCACTGCCGGGGGGAGGAGGAGGAGGAGGAGGAGGAGGAGGAGGAGGAGGAGGAGGAGGAGGAGGAGGTAGGTCACCCCAAAAATATGAATGAAAAAGAAAAAGGAAGGAAAATGAAAAAGGTTATGGAAAAAGGAAAACAAATAATGAGATTGAACTACGATGGAAAGAAGTTCTATATATAAATATATATGTATATCTATATTATATATATATATATATATATATATATATATATATATATATATATATATAATATGTTGTTACTTGAATAACGTATATATCTTCTCTCTTGAATGTATGAAATGTTATGTATAGAATGTTGCAACATTTTTCAGATTCTTTAGCTAGCTTAGAGTTATAAGATGTCTTGCAATGTATGTTCAGATTTCGCATTACATAATTTAAAAGAATATATAACGTAGTATGGAAAGAAAGAGAGAGATTAACTTTGTCCGTTCCAAGATAGAAATTGTTTTGGTAACTTGTCAACACCACGAGATTAGAGGATCTCGAGTCTCCTTTCTGTTTTCATAACATGTCAATCTTAATCAATCTTACTTGCTTGAGGAATCTGTTTCGTCGAGTACGTGTCTTTGTTGAGCATACAATTCATGACTGGTTTCATACGCGTAGTCTTTGCCGAAACCACGTGTAGATTTCACGATTTTTCTGTAAAGTTACGTAATATTAGAAGCTTCTAGAAAGATTGCATCATCTTACGCGTGTCCTAAACGTTTTGAGACCGTAAGACTCTTGAAGTTGCCCATACAAGGAGAGAGCAAACGCGCTCATTATAGACTTTAAATTCCTGGCATTTAGATCTCCCCTCTCTCACTCTCGCACGCCACTTTTGAGTTCATATTAACGTAATGTAAACTGGTCACTCGTAACTTTTAGATTTCGGATTTCTTAGAGTTATTTAGTATCATTTAGTGCTTTTTGTGGAATCTGAACAAATATTGTACAAGTGTGTAACGGCACCTTTTCTTTTGAGAAATATTGTGAATTGTGTGGTGAAATTTTTTGAAGAAGCTGCAGCAGAAAGAAAATTAGTACCAATGTAATGTTATATATACAGTTTTTATTAGTTGCAACTAATAGTTGCGATGGTTTAGAGAACTAATAGTTACAGTGTTTCATGAAACAGGTTTAAATTTTTACACATTGCAAATTTTTATGTTTTGTATTTGTTTCATTTGAAGTGTTTTATTTTGTGCGTGCGATTATTCATTTTTTCTTATTGAAGTGTGTGTTTTTATTTTATTCTGGGTGATTGGTGCTTTTTGCAATTTTGGTATTTTACACCTTTTTCTGTGTTTTCATTTGTATTCACAATTTAGTTAACTTAGTTATTTTCATTAATTAATCGTTGCACATTTAATTGAATTACCACTTGTGAATTAATTTCCATTTACTTAAAATTCTTTTCAAGTTTCATTATTGTTTAGCACTTGTAAATTAATTTCCAAATTTTAATTATTGCCTAACACTTTTGAATTTCGATTGAATTAATTTTCTTAAATTTTGTGATAAATTAATTTTCATTTAATTTTACTTAATTAATTCAAGAATTAATTAAACTTTGGGTTGTTTTCAAGTAACAGTAATTTTCCCCGATATTGTGAATTTCACTTATAAATTTTGAGTTTGATAATAAATTTTTTTATTTAAAATTTTTATGTGTGTTTTCTTTTACACCAGTATATAAATATGATTTGCTTGGGTAGAAACATAATGGTAATTGAGCTGTTTTCCTTCAATTTACTTGAAGTGACTTAGAACCAGGGAAGTACTTAGACTTCTGAAATCAGGGAAATTCTTAGAATTTTAAAGTTGTTAATGGAGTGATGCCCTTTAATTAATTTGATTACTTTTGATGAACTCAGTCTGATTTTCTGCAATACTGGTAAGTTGTTTAAGGGATCACTGTTGCCTTTAAAGAATTCAGTCGTTTAGTACCTGTGATGAGGTAACAATCAATAAATGGTAAGTGTAGTAACCTGATACTTGGCACTTCGTCACAATACATACATATACATAATTATATATAATATATATATATATATATATATCATATATATATATATATAAAATATATATATATGCATACAGATGAGAGAGAGAGAGAGAGAGAGAGAGAGAGACGAGAGAGAGAGAGAGAAGAGAGAGAGAGCGTACAAGGGGACTCACTTGCAGTCTGTGGTGTTATAGAGGATATTTGATGTATTTTATATGGACGAATGGAAATGTTCAAAGAAGGTTTGAATTTTTTTTAAGGTATTAACGTATATTTTATGACGGAATACCGTATATTAACTAGTTTCCCCATTAGGAAAATTTAATATTTTCAGAGTGAAGTCATAGTTGTACATTAATACAGCAGATTTATTCCAAGCACAAACTGAGGGAAAAATTATGTTTTCAATGTATGAAAGTATTGTCTTCTATGTAGAGACACATTTATTTTCGGAAAAAATGTTTTTTTATGGTATAAAACCGCATTAGTTGATGGACAATTGATAGTGCTTCCTTGGGGATAAACTAATAAAAATTATATCTGATGGAAAGACGGACATCCATACTGTTCTGGCCGTTCGTTTTAACATAACAAAATCTTTTTAGAAGAATAAAAAGAATTACATAATATATATATATATATATAATATATATATATATATATATATATATAATTTAAAAGGCAAATAAGTATATAAATAAAAATAATTCTGTACACACATATATATGTATATATATAATATTTACCAGTACATTTTTCTCTATTTACGGTTGCTCCAAAAGGAAGTTACTCTTCCTCTTGCTAGTGATTCATCATGAATTTGTCCAGCCACAGCTGACCAACTATCATGTACTTAATTTACAGCTTAGCTCAACAAAGGCACCATCTGTTTTAGCACGCGGTCTCTAACTGACCCTCCCGGTGGCAAGGCAAGTGTGTGTGAGTGTGTATCTATATATATGAATTTAACCATATCATTGTGATTCATGCACAAACATTAAGCTACAAATGTCCTTTAATATCTAATTCGCTTTACTTCGGAATTAAAATATTTTCAGATATGTTAACCACGTGGATTTCATGGGCTCGAACCACGGAACCAAGAATTCAGGACGTGCAGTGACGGCCTTATCCACAAGGCTATCGTGAGAGGTAATAAGTTAATGCCGTCTCTCATCTACAAATCCCTGTCGTACCCAGGTACTCGTTGGATTCGGTATCAACCCACCTCGACCTTGATAGCTTTGTAGGGAGTTTGTCACACATAGCCATTATTATGAATTTTTTCTCATCAATATATATGTAAAAAGGGGGGATGTACAGACTCATCATTTTTAACTTCCTTAGATACAGAGAGTCCAAGTGACGACAAATCTCAGCTTAAGAATGCTGATGACTCTTCTTTGGGATGGTGTGATCCTTACCTCAGTGCCATGAGAGCTTGTTCAAGGTGCCTTTGAAAACTGGCTGCAACCAGTTACCTGGGGCGTGGACGAAGTGTGTGAATTCATGTGTACGTGTACGAGCTATGTCCATTCAGAATGGCAGGTAACTAGGTAGAACGATGGAGACGGTTGCCTTGGAGATAAAGAGCCTGGATGGCTCTACAACGTGTTTTTACTTCTGTGTGAGAGGTTCTGGGCTGCAATTGGTAAGAGTTACTGTACTTTAGCCAAAGATATGGCTTGTTTGCATTTTGATATTTTGTTAAGATGTTCTATTTCATTTAATCTTTTGACTTTGTCTTTACAATTGTGTATGGTCATTAGTGTGTCCCTCCTGTCTTTTAAACAGGCGGATCTAGTGAGGGGGACTGTGTGGAGGGAACTAAGTGTTTGGAGAAGAGATAATCGGTGTGACTAATTACTGATTAAGACTGTTAAAATACCGGGGGTTATCTAAGTTAATTGAACTTTGAGTTATCATTCCATTTAATTATCCTGTAAGAATCTGAGTTATTCAATTAGTGCTTTACTTTGAATAAACGTATATTTTTGTAGTTCCGACTCTGATTTGATGACCTAATGAAATGGAGAGAGAGAGAGAGAGAGAGAGAGAGAGAGAGAGAGAGAGAGAGAGAGACTGTTGCCAGAGTCGGGTGAGACGTCCATGTGTGTGTGTATTAGTGTGTTTTTTTTTCTCTCACGCCCGGTTTGGCGGTCGGGTATTCTCCCATTTGAGGAATTGAGTGTTATATTATTATTTTTTTGACTCTGTGTATGAGTCACTTTTGGAGTTAAAGAGGGAGTTCTCAGTACCATTTTTTTTCTCATGGGAGTAGAATGTGATGTGTTTTTTTCTTGGCGCATGTTTAGAAGAGACGCATTCGTCTTTGTTTTAATGCATATGTGTGTATGAATGGTTTTCATACATGCATTGTGGTTTTGCCCCTTGGAGACAGAGAGTGCCCACTTGTTCTTACGCGGTCAGCGGAATTTCTGCTGAACCGACCCGAGGGGTATTGCAAGGGGAGAATAGTAGTGGTCTTCCTTGGGGGGCATTGCTTGACCGGGAGGGTGAAGCTCTTTTTTTTTTTTTTTTTTTTTTTTTTTTTAGTGGGGGTGAACTACTTTTTTTCTTTGTGTCGGGGCAATGGCGAGAGTCTGGCCTTAGATAAGGAAATTTCAATGCCAACGAATCAGCTGATAACGATTGGTTGATGATGTGAGATGCCTGTAGGGTTTTTTTTAGAAAGATTTTTTCTTTCTCTTGAATGGAGAGAAAAGGAAATGAAGTGCATATATATTTTGTGTAAGTTTTCCTTATGCTTTGGAGAATGCTTTTACGCAATGTTGGGGACATAATTATAAATGGGGACACAGAGATTATTACTTTTTTTAATGGAGATTTGATTGGTGTTGTGGAGGTTACTTTAAAATGGTGTTGAGTGGTGGCGAGTGGTGATGCCCGGTGTTGCTGAGTGGTATTGTATCTGGTGTTGTATCTGATGATACTGGTGAATGGTGTTGATTTTGGTGTGGCAATGGTGGTGTATACTGGGGAAATGGTGTTGATTGGTGTTGGTTGGTATCATGGGGTGTGGCAATAATGATAAATACTGGGGAAATAGCAATATTAATGCTTATACTGGTGTTACAGGAGAATTATTACTATGGAGAGTTATTATTATTTTCATGACTTGAGATATTTTACGGAAGAGGTACTTAAGTAGAATTATCATTACTTGAGACATATTTATGAGAGATTTGAGACTTATTTTACAGGAGATTTGAGATATTTCATGGGAGATTATTTTATAATTATCACAGATAATTATATTATGGAGAATTATTACAATGAATTATGGGAGTTTTGTGGTTAATTATTTATGGAGTTTCTATGACTTTGGAGAGTGTGTCAGTGGTTCATGGGTGATGAATCTGGCTGAATTTTTGGTGAATTGTGCTGAATTTTGCTGAACTTCTGGTGAATTTTGTGCTGAATTTTTGGTGAATGGGCAAGCATTAACATTGGTGATGTTTTTTATACTAATACTGGTGAATTTTGTTTTATACTAACATGGGTGTTGTAATGATTATCAAGGGTGGTGGTGTTTTTTTGTGGATATGGGAGGAACTAACGACACATTTTTTTTTATGGGTTCAGCAGAAAATTGCTTGACATCTACGTGAGTCACGGGGATAGTTAACAGTGCCATTGATTTTTCTTTTTTCCTTTTTTAGTCGTTAGCCATCGCTGACGTAAGTTTTTTATCATGGGCGAATTTCAATTTATTTTTCCCTCCGAGGAGTTTGTGTGAATTTTTTTTAATATCTCAGTTCGTGACTTGGAGTCATTGTTCGGGAATGTGTTTATGATTTCAGCTGTTTGATGCTGCAGAGAGATTTATGGAGAATTTTTGCATTTTTGAGCGCATACGTAATGGCACTACATTTTTTTTTCTCTGGATATTTGTGTTCCAGAAGTTGTGGGTTTCTTGCACAATACCTTTGTTGTATTTGTGATAACTTTGCCAGAGATAGGAAACTTGGTTAAGTTTCTGGTGGCCTATGTCGTAGTGGATAAGGAGAAGTCTTTGCTTAGACACTTTGTACTTGGAGTTCTGTGATAATGAGTTATGTGGCACACTGGTGATTTTTTCTAGAATTTCCTAGGCAATTTTATTTGCCTTTCTCAGCAGTTATGCTAAAATGAGAGTTTATAGTTTTTGACTATAACATTGAGTTATTTTCCTGGAGAATTTGAGATATAATATATTGGAGATATAATATTTTTGGCCATTTGATTTTTTTTTTTTTAAATATTCCACAGTTTAGGCCTATGGTGGTGGGAGCTATGTTTAGCTCAATTATTTTGTAGCCATTTTTGTTGCAAATGAAGAAATCTTTTTGAGGAGACATGGGGCAATATTTTTGAGTGTATCAGCTAGATGCTTTGAGTGCATTTTTTTGGAGATGGAGTTACATTTTTTATTAACCTGCTTGGAGATTTAATATTTTTTGGAGACTTGTTTCATTCCACATGGAGTTATTGGTGAAATAGAGGTATTCTTTTATTTGCCGAAACAGAGGTGAATATTTTTTTATTGCTGGAGTGGTGGTTTTATTATCATGTGGTTATTGGTGAGATAGAGGGAATATGGTGCCGTGGGGTTATTAATTAAATGGAGGAAATATTTTTATCACCGGAGTGGTGTTATTATTTATATGGTGATATATAGGGGGATGCCTTAAATTTTTGGGGCGACTTTTTTTTGTGGTTATGATTTTTTTTCTGGAGTTTTTCGAGCCAAGAGAGGGGTTCTGCGGTTCTTTTTGGTTTCGTGACTAATTGGAGGCGAGTGGCATTAAGGCGTTGCAGTCTTACGAGTTCCTATAGAGATGTAGTAATTTTTTATATTTACCAGGGAGTTATTTTTGGAGGCATATAATTGCTGAATTGTGAGTTTACCGTAGTTTTTATCCCGAATAGGTGATAATTTGTTTATATAATTGGGCAGTATCATTTGTGATAGTTATGTCTTTGAGGCAATTTTTGAGCACCTTAGTCATATCCTGGAGATAATTTTGTGAAACGTGATTGCGTAGTGTCAGTATAGAACTTTTTTTTGAGAATCATGGGTTTCTGAAGTTGGAAGTCTGACTAGACATTTTTATGCTGCAGTTCGAGCACCTGACGTGTTCGCAGGAGGATTTTTGCTGAAAATGCTGGGATGAGTCCAGTTGATGACTCTTTTCCTCTAGTGGTGATTGCTCAGAGTTTTTGCAATATCTGGAAATGCTGACCATAGCATTTCATGAAAATGCACGTGTAAGGGGTTGCTTTCTGGCCGTGTCCGATCGATGGAAATGTTGCGATGGCAAAATTCCGTAACTATATTGCATTTGTGGGGAAAACGCGGTGTTATGTATATCATGCATATGTTATGTGCTTTGTGATGGGGAAAGTTCACTTATTGTTGTTGTCTTTTTTTTTCCTTTTCCTATGAGAGATGTAATCAGGATTGAGGTTTGAATAGCATTTCTTTTTGGACAGGAGTTATGATTTGTTGGGGATTTGTGAATTACATATGAAGGGTGTTTAATATTGTATTGCATTGAGATTAGTTATGAGCAGTGAAAAGGGTTTTTGCTGTTAGACATTGGAGAGCGTTTACTGATTTTGTGGGTTGTTGGAATGTCAGAGCTTGAGAGAACATTTTTCAGTGATGATTTTGGGGTTGGGCTCATTACTTTTTTCTTTTTTTTTTTTACTTGTGAGAATTTGTGAGTTTGAAATGTGAGTACAGAAGTCCATGGAGTTCCTATGAGTCTGAGGTCTGCAGTGTGTGTGGGTGTGTGAATTTGGTGAATTTTTTTTTTATTATTGGAGAATTGAGTTAGAGAACTTAACATTTTTTTCTTTGCGGGGTTGTGATAATGACTTATGATTTGGTGATCTTTTGGAGTTCCTTCTCGAGCTGAAGTTAGGAATTAGTTCAGTGGTCATATTAAATGGAGTTAATTGGGAGATGTTCAGTAGTATTTCTGGGAGTTTTTGAGACCGATGACTTGACTGACATACTCAAACACACCATAAATCGTCGTTCCCCGACGCTAGCAAGACGCCCACCAGCCGTTGCAGAGATAATGCTGTTGTGTGCCTACATACAAGAGAGTTTCTACAAGTCTACAGAGTTTACAGCGCTTTTGGTTCTGTAGAAATCATTGGATGTCTTCCACTGGGAGACGTTTCGCCTTCCTACAGCGTGTTTCTACGAGTCTGTGCAGTTGCAGACAAAGAGGGAGATTCATGATGGAGAAAAAGTTTCTACACCCAATTGTTATTATAGCCCTGGTGTGGGTTTTTGGAGACGAGGTGTAATAGACATTACGTTGTGCTGCCAGAGACGTGCAGTTATTACTATATTTTGTGTTTTGAGCCGGCCAATGTTTTTTTTATATATATGAACTGTTTTATGTGGCCTATGGCTAGGCTGGGGCTAGCCAGGATGGTGGCCGAGCTAATCTGTAAAAAGGGGGAATGTACAGACTCATCATTTTTAACTTCCTTAGATACAGAGAGTCCAAGTGACAAGACATCTCAGCTTAAGAATGCTGATGACTCTTTTTTGGGATGGTGTGATCCTTATCTCAGTGCCATGAGAGCTTGTTCAAGGTGCTTTTGAAAACTGGCTGCAACCAGTTACCTGGGGCGTGGACGAAGTGTGTGAATTCATGTGTATGTGTACGAGCTATGTCCATTCAGAATGGCAGGTAACTAGGCAGAACGATGGAGACGGTTGCCTTGGAGAGAAAGAGCCTGGATGGCTCTACAACGTGTTTTTATTTCTGTGTGTGAGGTTCTGGGCTGCAATGGGTAAGAGTTACTGTGCTTTAGCCAAAGATATGGCTTGTTTGTATTTTGATATTTTGTTAAGATGTCTATTTCATTTAATCTTTTGACTTTGTCTTTACAATTGTGTATGATCATTAGTGTGTCCCTCCTGTCTTTTAAACAGGCGGATCTAGTGAGGGGGACTGTGTGGAGGGAACTAAGTGTTTGGAGAAGAGATAATTGGTATGACTAATTACTGATTAAGACTGTTAAAATAACAGGGGTTATCTGAGTTAATTGAACTTTGAGGTATCATTCCATTTAATTATCCTGTAAGAATCTGAGTTATTCAATTAGTACTTTACTTTGAATAAACGTATATTTTTGTAGTTCCAACTCTGATTTGATGATCTAATGAAATGGAGGGAGGTTATAGAGAGAGAGAGAGAGAGAGAGAGAGAGAGAGAGAGAGAGAGAGAGAGAGAGAGAGAGAGAGAGAGAGAGAGAGAGAGGGGAAGAGAAAGTGTTACCAAAAACCCAGATGCCTTCCGCGTCTGGTTATCGCTACCTATGTATGTGAATAACGGGGCAGTGCCCCCGTTGTTATATATTTATATATATAATATATATATATATATATATATATATATATATATTGAATCTATGCATATACATATACATGTATATTTATGTATGTATATATGTGTATATTACACATATATGTGTATATATATTATATATATATATATATATATATATATAATATATATATATATATATATATACCATATATATATATATATATATATATTATATATATACATATATTATATATATATATATATATATATATATATATATATATATATATATATATATATCATATATATATAAGCACAAATAAATGGAACGAATGCATTTATTATATTTCACTGAAAATCAAAATACAAAAGAATTTTAACATGAATGTCAAACATTAATAGTACACATGAAAATATAAGCAATTATCCTGTTCTTCGAAAATAAATATGTGAGAGATATCTCTTACTCCTAAACATGTAAAGGAATTAACCCCCAAACATATGCATGCAAAGGACATTCCCTTAAAATACCCTTTAAATGACGCTTCCCTCTAGTAATCAATCCTTGAAGTAACCAAATTGCCCAAGATTAAATTGACAATAAATTTTCTAGATTTAAAAAAATCAAGGTAAGTAACCAAGAATAAATAAGGGAAATATAAAGAACAAAATGAATAAAATTAGCCAAAACTTAAAATATATACACACATACACATACATGCATACACACACACACACACACACACACACACATATATATATATATATATATATATATATATATATATATATATATATATATATATGTAAGAGTTACATTAAATAAAGGATGTATGTATACATTTTGTAGTGTCATGCACGTTACGAGTAACTAGGCCAGAGACCAAGGGTTAGGCAGGAAAGAATGACGTTGCATCCCGGTGTGTGGAGGTTACCTGGGGTCAGCAATATTTATGCTGACAATAATATCAACAATGCCTTCTCTGGGAGAATTCTGTTGACTCCCATGAGAAGACGTGCCTACGTGACTGACCCAGTTATGTATGTTAACTCATCTGTCTGTATCTTGAGCAGTGTTTGCTCTTCTATGATTTTGTGAACGAAATGTATCTCAGACTTCACCTTCTCCTCTTAGCTTAAAGACCTATTTAAAACTTTCTTTGCATCTATCCAACGATGTAAGATAGAAGAATATATCTTATATTTTCTACTATGTGTTTCAACGACTTAGCCTCTACACCAGAAAGAAGCAATTGAACGAAACTTAAAGAATATCATCGCAGTCAATGAGACTGAGGTAAGAATGAAGGGTATTATACCAACTGATGTCTGCTTTGTAGATCAAAAGAAGAACCCGGTGCCTCGTTTGTAAATAAAATACGAGGGCACTAATATATACACGTATATGCATATATACGTACATACATACTGTATGTTAAAAATATTAAAGCATAATAACTAGGACTGAAAAAGTAACCCACAAAATTACTGTGTATAAGTAAGTTTTACATTTTATTTTGTGTTGAGTAAAATAAAATGTAAATACTTATAAGTAAACACGTTATAACACAGTAATTTTGTGGGTTTCTTTTCCAATCTTCAGAAGAAAACTGAAAGAAGTTTTTGTTTGGTTAATGACTAAGACTTTAAATTTCTCATAAAAATAGGCAATTATCAAACATACACACACACACACACACCACCACACACCACCCCACACACACACACCACACATATATCAGTATATATATCTATATAGAACATATATATAACTCATGATCAATTAATTTATGAAAATCGTTATTTCCAACTGAAACCTTATTCCAGTCATCATACAACAGAGAACACCAGAAAAAAAATAACACCAAAAAAAAACTGTTGATGCTTGAAATAATTAGCTACTGGAATGCGGGCGACTGAGGGGCTTCAATCCGTCTCAAATATAATAACACAAAACAATGGAAAGATTAAAAGAAAACTACTTCAGTCGTTAAAAAAAAACCTAATACATGACCAAAATTTTGACCTTAAAAAATATAAAAATCACACAAAACAATGAAAGATTAAAGAAAAATACTTTAGTCGTTACAAAAACCCTAATATATGATCAAACCTTTGACCTTAAAAAATATAAAAATTGCGGAAGGTAAAAAGAAAAAAATAAAATAAAATAAAACCAGGACACACTGTGGTCATACTTCAGTAGTAAAAAAAAAAATACCATATACCTAACCAAGTTTTTGGTTTTTATATAATCCTGATCTTCAAAATAATTAACGTTTAATAATAATGACCTTCAGAAAATTAACGTTTAATAATAATGACCTTCAGAAAAAATTAACGTTTAATAATAATGACCTTCAGAAAAAATTTACGTTTAATAATAATGACCTTCAAAAAAAATTAACGTTTAATATAGATGGACCGTTCAAGAAGAAAAAGGTTAACGTTTAAGTATAATGAACGGCTTCGAGAAAAAATTAAGCAGTTTAATAATAATGGCGCCTTAAAAAATTAACGTTAATAATAATAGACCTTCACTCAAAAAAAATTTACGTTTAATAATAATGCACTTCAGAAAAAAATTTACGTTTAATAATAATGACCTTCAGAAAAAATTTACGTTTAATAATAATGACCTTCAGAAAAAATTAACGTTTAATAATAATGACCTTCAGAAAAAATTAACGTTTAATAATAATGACCTTCAGAAAAAATTAACGAAAAAATTAAATAACTGAACCTATTAAAGAAAAAAGTAAATTAGAATGAGGTCAAAAATTCTAGCGGCCTTCCTTGAGTCATAAAAAAAAAAAAAAAAAAAAAAAAAAAACAAGCCGACGCTTGACAAAGCCTTTGATCCACTACCCCTGCAGGGAAGGATTTGGGGGGAGGCTCTCTCTCTCTCTCTCTCTCTCTCTCTCTCTCTCTCTCTCTCCTGCCGGAGGTGAATGAACAGGAGCGAGAAAGAGGCGCGGAAATGAGGTTACGGATTCATAAACTCCGAGTTGGTAATGAGGAGTAATGACGAGGAAGCGCCTCACAGAATCCTCAGCGGATTCGTGTATTCATCACGTATTCATCCGCAGGGGAGGAGGAGGAGGAGGAGGAGGAAGACTTGTGGGAATTATGTTGTTTGATGGGAAGGGAAGGGAAGGGAAAGGGAGGGGGCCCTGCAGAGGGAAGAGCTGATGCAAGGAGGTTACATAAAATCATAAACACCATACGAAATGTTATAGGTACTTTGCTTCTTTAAAATTTATGAAATATACAATCCAGACAAACCTTAAAATTTATGAATGATATAATCGAGACAAAACTTAAAATTTATGAACGATATAATCGAGACAAAACTTGAAATTTATGAATGATACAATCGAGACAACCCTTAAAATTTATGAATGATATAATCGAGACAAAACTTAAAATTCATGAAATATACAATCGAGAAACCTTAAAATTTATGAATGATACAATCGCGACAAAAGTTAAAATTTATGAATGATATAATCGAGACAAACCTTAAAATTTATGAATGATATAATCGAGACAAACCTTAAAATTTATGAATGATATAATCGAGACAAAACTTAAAATTTATGAATGATATAATCGAGACAAACCTTAAAATTTATGAAGGATACAATCAGGACAAAACTTAAAATTTATGAATGATATAATCGAGTCAAACCTTAAAATTTATGAAGGATACAATCAGGACAAAACTTAAAATTTATGAATTATCCAATCGAGACAAAACTGCAAAGGCTTTGATTACCGATTCACTTCAGCTGAGCTGCCATTTAAACGATGATTTTTTCCTTAATCCTTACAATGTCCTCAAATATCATCAATCAATTACCTGAATGTAAATCAAATTGATTCTCACGACTCTTATAACAACGGACTTCTGATTGCGACTGGCTCACAAAACGCTCGAGCCAAAAAGGTCAAAATGATGGGCATAAAAATTTGTCCCAGAGCAAAAAATAAAAAATAAATAAATAAATAAATAAAATAAAAAATAAAATAAATAAATAAAATAAACCAATAAAAACACTTCCTTTTAATTTTCAAATTTCTAGAAAAAAAGATCGTACATTGGCAAGGATACTCTTTTCTGGAAAGGAATTTTATTTGTGATTTTCGTCGACATAACAATCATCATAATAATAATTACTATTATCCCTGGGGGATGCGGTGTCATCAGAACCTCAAATGTTCATGCGAAAATGCGGTTACCTTGTATTTTACCAGTTTATTCGCATTTCAACGTATTAATTAATCTTTTTTAATAACTCGTCTCTCCTTCCTGTATCTCCTGTTACCTGCAATTTCTCTCACATGAACACCATAGTCTTTGGAAGTTTGAATTTCAAGCCAACGGCCCAGCAGGCTCGTTTCGTCTGAACAGGGTTCAAAAGCTTATCAATAATAATAGCAACTGTTCAAAAGTTTACTTCGACGAATTTTTAAAGTCATAATGTTCACTTGACTGAAGATGAACCCAGTACAAGTGTCGAAAGCTTTTAATATCCATTAAAGACCATAATACTCACATGCTATATTATTGTGGACCTGCAATCAGTAACTATAATTATCTAAAAAAATTATCCAGACCACAAACAAACCATCATGGCTGACTACATCATTAACCCCCCCCACCCCATCTACCCTTCCACCCGCTACAACTTCTTGATTCAAAGCTTGGCAGTCGCCCTTCGCCTTCAGCAAGCGTAGGAGGAGGAGGAGGAGGAGGAGGAGGAGGAGGAGGAGGAGGAGGAGAGGAGGATGGAGGAGGAGGGGAGGAGGAGGAGGAGGAGGAGGAGGAGGAGGAGGATCACTTAGGCGTGGCATTGGCACTGAATTTTTCAGCAACGTTCGAAGCTCCTTGGCGCAGGTTTCTCTCTCTGTTTACAATCCATCATCAATAATTCTTTTCTCTCCTCCTTGCAGTGGGTTTTGAGCTGGCTGGACAAGTAATGAAAGAGAGAGAGGAGAGGAGATTGAGAGGGGAGAGAGAGAGACGAGAAGAGAGAGAAAGAGAGAGAGAGAGAGAGAGGTGAAATTTTCGAAATTCCCATTTTCGAACAGTTTAAAGATGTGCAATGTTTTCGCCTTACAACGGGAGCGAATTAGCTGAGAGAGAGAGAGAGAGAGAGAGAGAGAGAGAGAGAGAGAGATGGGAGGTGCGCCAATCAGATCATCATCCCTAAACAGTGACGAAAGGAGTAGATGAAACCTTCCGACCGAAACTTTTCGCCATAAAAAAAAAAAAAAAAAAAAAAAAAAAAAGAGCAAAAATTCTATTTTCCCAGTTCTGGAGAGAGAGAGTTTGTGGGTGGGAGGAATTATGTCTTTAAACGTCACCAATATCCGCATTAAAGGGGAGGCTCCTTCCGGCAGCTCAAAGAACCTCTGTGCAGGACGAAACCGTCGGTTCTGGAAAACAATTCGATTCAGTTCATCTTGTGTTTTGTTTGTATGGTGTTTTTACGTCGCATGGAGCCAGTGGTTATTCAGCAACAGGACCAACGGCTTTACGTGACTTCCGAACCACGTCGAGAGTGAAATTCTATCACCAGAAATACACATCTCTCACACCTCAATGGAATGCCCGAGAATCGAACTCGCGGCCACCGGGTTTTGTGTCTAGGAGATGTTTCGTACCTGTCAATATAATTATTAACTATACTATTATTCTAGTAGATGAAACCGATTCAAATAACCTCCCAACGCAGAGACCACACTACAGCAGTAACTGATCATGATACAGAGCCAGCGATTTTTCATCGCCCTGGAGGAGACGCGAACCCGCGACATCTGAGTGGCATACACAACACGTCGCCTTACCCTTTAATTCTGGATATTCCGCGTCTATCTCAAAAGTACCTAAATTTTTACAATAAATACATATAACTCAACCTACGGGCCTTGTGGTCTAGTGGTTATGAAGCCCATCTCACAAGCTAGAGGGAATGAGTTCGATTTTTCCGGAAGCAGAGATCTGACATGGCTATTATCATAACAGCTATTTAGCTATTCATTTATCCTTGAAATTGTCAGTTGTATTATTATTATTATTAATTATTATTATTATTATTATACCGCTTCCATTCAGCATTTGGACTTACGGGGTATTCATTATCATCATCATTATTATTATCACGCCCTTTCAAATGTGTAATCTTCGTGCTTTTTATTATTATTATTATTATTATTATTATTATTATTATTATTATTATACCACTTGCATTCAGCATTTGGACTTACGGGGTATTTATCATTATCATCATTATTATTATCACGCCCTTTCAAATGTATAGTCTTCGTGCTTTTATTATTATTATTATTATTATTATTATTATTTGGTTGAATATACTAAGTTTACTTGTTTTTCTTCCCAGAAGAGCACTGACGTCATATCATTTTAAAAAACCTATTCGAGGAGAGAAGAGAGAGAGAGAGAGAGAGAGAGAGAGAGAGAGAGAGAGAGAGATTCTTAACATTTTTTTAACACCACTCCGAATTCTGAACAACTCCTCCTCCTCCTCCTCCTCCTCCTCCTCCCTGCTCGTCACGGGGATAAAGCATGAGGAAAGCACATAATCTTTAATGTGAGGGCCTAGGTATGTTAAAAAAACCTTGCTCGCGTGAAGATAGGGGGAGGGGGGGGGAGACAAGTACGGTACGTGTTTTGCTGTTGTTTGTTGTTGTAAATATAATTTTTGTTGTTGGTGACGATTTCATTATTATTATATTATACCATTCGGAATGTATGTTGATTTTTATGGAAATTCAGAGAGAAACGTCATCTATTATTATTATTATTATTATCATTATATTCACTACGTATTAATACTTACACGGAATATTAGATATTATTATTATTATTATTATTATTATTATTATTATTATTATTATTATTATTATTATTTTTATATATTCACTACGTATTAATACTTTACACGGAATATTAGTATATTTTATTATTATTATTATTATGTATTATACACTACGTACTTACTCACGGAATATTGTATATTTATTATATATATACATATAATTATTATTCCATTAAATTATTATTACTTAATTTATTATTATTTATTATTATTATTAAGAAATTCATAATCTCTTGAAGAACAACCTGTGTCATAAATCCGCAATCAACACTGATGAAGAAAGTCTATATTTGTTTTACATAGTAATATACTCTATTATATAACTGTTGATTTTTATGACAGGTTATTATTATTATTATTATTATTATTATTATTATTATTATTATTATTATTATTATTATTCACCACGTATTTATACTTCCACTGAATAACAATGACAGAACTAGTGTTATTATCATTATCATAAAAAAATCCTTATAGTAGCACGAGTCTTCAAATGGAGAAACAAATCCATACTTATGTAAATGTACACTCGGCAAGGAAAGTGACATATATTGTTCAATAATGCCACACCTGGCAACTTTAGAAAGGGGGCGGAGCTTCAAAATCATAGCGTTTGTTGCTTTCTAGATTTCCATTAACTTTACACCATAAAGATTCTGTAGAGGTCCTATTATCATTTATACTTGAATGTGGAAACAGGCTCTATATTATTCTTTAGTGGTGGTTTGGTAACCATTTCAGGGTAGAATATCGATCATCCTTATTTATAACCTACTGTGAAACCTTATTTATATGTGATGTTTGACACTAAACTGACGTAAAATTCATACGTAATTGAAGACAGATCTTAAACAATGAGAGAAAGTGTTTTAAAATTTGGGCAGTACTTGTGGAAATCGTGAGGAACAATACAGTAAAGAATGAAATATTATGACGATGGAGAGAGAGCGCGCAAGCATAGGCCTATCGATAGAGATACTTAATTCATTATAATTACTTTGAGAGATTAAGTAATAATATTTTTTCAAATGTTTCAAAAGTGCAGAGAGAGAGAGAGAGAGAGAGAGAGAGAGAGAGAGAGAGAGAGAGAGCGCAAGCATAGGCCTATCTATTGAGATACTTAATTCATATTTACTTTGAGAGATTGAGTGATAATATTTTTTTCAAATGTGTTTTAAAAGTGGAGAGAGAGAGAGAGAGAGAGAGAGAGAGAGAGAGAGAGAGAGAGAGAGAGAGAGAGAGAGCAAAATCTGCTTACATGAAAGCTTAGGCCTATTTAAAACTACCTAATTTCATTATATTTTCTTTGGGAGATTGAGTGGTAATACATATCTTAAAGTATCTTTTAGAATTGGAGAGAGAGAGAGAGAGAGAGAGAGAGAGAGAGAGAGAGAGAGAGAGAGAGAGAATTATAGTATTGGTGACGGACTTGTGACGGGGGAAAGGCAGAAGAAAGGGCGGTGAGTCGGTGCACAGATAGCTAGGAAACAGGGTGATATGAGTGCCAAGATCGTGCTGCACTATGCTAGATAAAATTTGAAGGATCATAACATTAAAGTTAATTTTCCAAGAAATTCATACCGTAATCTTGATTTTATTGACAGTTGCCGTAACATTCAAAGATAGTAAAAAGACTTGGAAAATTTTAGACATAGGCTGCGGTCATTCTTGCTCTCTTGATATAGTCTGTACTTTTAAAAGTCGGGTTTCATCCACAAATCATTCACAAAAAAAGCTGTGTTAAGTAAAAATATTTATTACAACAAATAACACAATATGTATTGCACAGGCAATTAAAGTTTTATATCGTGCAAAAAATGCTGATGTGTTGGGAGATCTTCAGCCTCGCTGCAAAGAAATGCAGTCGTGTAGAGCTGTAGGCTACTACGAACTGCTTTGTAAAGTGAGCATATAGCCAGAAAATCTTTGAGCTGACATGCTACTTTAACCTTGATAAAGATTTATGTTTAAAGACAGTAGCTTTGTAAACAGCAACTAGCATTCGATCAATGTCGACATCAAAGTAATCAAAGTGTGAAATCCGTTACGTAAGCCAGTATCCAGTGATTTGCGATTTCCCGCTCGAAGTTCTAGGGTTCCCCCTCACATCATAGAAAACGGTCTTGCGGATGCAACTAGATTTGCTCAATCTACCTTAGCCGTCGCAACATTGACTGCCATTGACGTCAGCTAACTTTAATCGCTTTGGAATACAAACATGAGTTTGTAGAGACTAAAATAATTGCATTCACCACTTATGATGATGCAATATCATCCCCGTTCATGAAGGAAAACGAATAAATATTGTGGTCGTGATACATAGTACTACAATCAGAAATTCACATTCTATTTACCAGATCTCTATGAACGAATCCATCTGAGAAATTCCAATTACTTCGGACATATATCATGTTTTTAATTATCTGAATGGTTTTGTTTTGCAGTTTAAACTTATATGATATAATTTACAGTGTATTTTCATAATCTAGAGAAAATTTAGCGATATTATGTCTTTTCAGTAAAAACAAATGGGAAATTCGATGAACAAAAGCTAATGAAAACTGTATCTTCACTTTTCTTGTCGAGTGTACATATATTTAAATTCAAAACTTTAAGGATAGCTTTCGGGAATCTGTTCGGTTCCCCTTATTTAAATATACGTACATGTACGTACATAACTGTGGATTTGTTTCTCCATTATTATTATTATTATTATTATTATTATTATTATTATTATTATTATTATTATCAATTAATTAAGTATAATCCTGTGAAACAAGAACTATAATCCACTAATTTTCTAATAACGAACCACCGAATGGATTGGTAACATGTAGAAAAAAAACAAGTGCAGAAATAAAAAAGAAATGAATAAAATGTATTACAAATCAAACAAATAAATAAATATAAAAATATAAGTAAATCCAACGACCTGAGGTGAATTAGGAAGTCATAAATATTTACATTTTCTTTTCGTAAATATACAAACATAAATACAGAAATACGCGTTCGATCGTCTACAGAATTTATTTAATACAGTCCAAGTAGAATGCGGCGATAAAACAGAAGAACGAAATGGTGTGGGAAACTTCATTGTGCGAAGAGGCCGTCTTTTTATCCTGAATTATTTTTAGAGAAGATTAAACGTAATTTCTTTTAAATAGTTATTTGCTTACGCCCTTTTTACAAAAGACTTGTTACTTCAATTATTCATTTGTCCTTTTCTTAAGCTGCTTATGTTGTTTACTGTTTTACTTTCCGATATCAAGCAATAACATATTTCATCCAAAAATGATTCAGTCACCATAATATTTCGACCTAGGGCAGCCAAGTTTCTCGGATGCATGCACACCATTTAGCCATAACTTATTCTGTTGTAGCTAGAATGAAAGTCGAGGAAATACCTCAAGAGGGATTTTACACCGAAATATAGGAATTTCTCAACCGGATGCGAGTCCGGATACGCATTCCATTACGTTCCAAGGGATTTTTAAGGATACGGTTCGATGCAGTTTTCGTTATAAGAGAATCATGTTTCAGGGGGAGAAGTCAGTTTTAATTTTTGGATAAATTCTGATCTTTGCTTAACCTTTAGGAGAAATCCACATCAAAGTGATGAATCGGTTCCTCAGTAGTGGAGCAGCTGGATCCTCTCTAAAGTTTTCAAACAAATACGGATCCGCGTAATGATTCAGATCCTCCGACTGGATTTCAGAAAAATCCTGATCCATGCTATGAATCGGATCTTCATTTGAGATTTCGGACAAATCCTCCGTTGATCCTTTGGAGAAACCTCAGATCCTCTGTTAAGCTTTCAGACAAATCCGGATTCATTTGATGGCTCAGATCCTCTGTTAAGCTTTCAGACAAATCTGGATC
>NC_087207.1:66436073-66458573 GCF_015104395.2 Macrobrachium nipponense
TCTCATTACGTTTCCCAAATTACTCCAGAAATATTACTATAAACTGACCTGAACTAACCTGACCTGACCTAACCTAACCTAACTTAGGAGCATGGCCAGAAACCCGGGGCTGGTGCAACACTAGTATACATCTCGGGAATTTGCGGGCCGGACACCCTAATGCCTCTTTTTTAGCCCGGGCCCGAAGAAAACGAATAGAAGGGAAAGACAGGAGGAATGGCGAGTCTCAACCACGAAGCAAGTGATAGATACACTGCCTCTCTAAAGAAAGATCATAAGTCAGGCAAAACACAGAAGCAGGAAGGGAATCCCAAAGGTCCGCGGCAGAACGATCGTTTTCCACAGAGTAAATGTGGGCATAGGTTGCCTGACAGGTGTCCGCGGTCTCAATCACGAATCAAGTGATAGATAAACTGCCCTCTAAAGAAAGATCATAAGTCAGGCAAAACACAGAAGCAGGAAGGGAATTCCAAAGGTCCGCGGTAGAATGATCGTTTTCCACAGAGTAAATGTGGGCATAGGTTGCCTGACAGGTGTCACAAGGTCTAAACAGAAATAGTACCTATAAAGATCAGAGAGAGAGAGAGAGAGAGAGAGAGAGAGAAGAGAGAGAGAGAGAGAGAGAGAGAGAGATTTGATTTAGATAATTAAAGGATATGATACAAAAATCACTTTAAAGACTCACTCGTGGAGTGAAAATGTATCCAGAGGGTTTTATGGCGAGTACCCGAGAGTAGTTTATGGAATACAGTTCATTCTGAATTTCGAGATAAACTACAAAAAATTTAACACATCACAAAGGGAAAATACGAACTTCTTAATATTTAATGCGGAAGGCTGATCGATTCATTAATTCACTGTGACGCACCTGGCATCACAGCATAATAATAATAATGAAATGCAGTGCATACCTTAAAACAAAATAAGTCCAATAGAGTGTATGGTTTCTTTGCTAAGCGTGGAATTCCAAACACGTCATCAATGAGTTTCATTCAGAAATGGGAAACGTATGTTTTTGCTCATGCCCTTAATCACTGGGTTCTGGTCAAGCTGAAGTAGTAGGAGGAACTACGTCACATGCAGACGGGGCAGACCGTGCCCCAGAAACCTACTAATGGTGCCGACATGAATATCTGGAAGGATATGTGTTAAAACATCGTGCGGAGAACTTCATTAAAAACGGAGGTGGGGGGTGTGGGAAGGAGGGGGGGTGATTCTCACAAAAAAAGATCTTTATGGGGGGCATGTTATATTATAAAAAAAGTGTGGGGAAATACTAACCCTTTATTGATTTATTAAAATTAGTTTAAAAATAAGGCTAATAGGAAAGGAAAGAACGCTAACATCTGATTTTAAAATTTCAATAAAAAAAATATAAAAAAAGTTAACTAAAAATAAGAAACAAATACAACATTCAACTTTTTAACATTCTCATTAAAAAAATGATACTCATTAAAATGAGAAAACACTAACCCCCTTATTAGGTTTGGAAAGAAAAAAATTAAGCTAATTGAAAATAAAAATACCTACTTTTACTGGTATACAAATGTTTATTCAAAAACAAAAATAAGAAGGGCTTCGCTGGAAGAACGAAGAAAACCACTAAAGTCATCTCCGTATAAAATAAAACCCACCGAAAAAGAATGAGGAAATACTAACAGGTCCCTTTTCATTAATAATGAACCTCATTAAAATAAATGAAGGAAAGTGATGCTTCAGCGGAGTCAGTTGCCAATAACGAATTAACTCCAGATTTCCGAGTTCGTAGGATTAAGGGCAGCGAAGATTCCCTTCCTCCTGACGTCCTTAAATCACGATATTCGTTTTAATGCTGAGGTCGACGTTCTTTTCCAATAAGAACAAGGCATGATCCGACTTCCAGCTTACTCGCGGCGCCCGCTAAAATCTACGGTCAAATAGCACGTTGTTTCAGCAACGAAAATTAAAATAAATACGCTATACTTTATTAGAAATAATTGTATTGTACTGTTTAACATCCGCATTATTTATTTTTTTGCATTTTCATTCTAATAAATATATGATAAATATCCTATAATAAAATTCCTGCATCTTTAACTCAATGCGAAATACACTTTTCAGACCTTTTTAGGGTTTTCTAACCCCCCAACACGATCAACAACAACAACTACTACAAAGTAGTTTGTAGGCTTCCTCCCCGAGTAAGCGAAAAAACAGAGTCATTTGATAAGGGGTTTTAATAAGCCCTGATTTGATGAAACGAACAATATACATGTTATAGCTATATACGTATTTTGTATGACTGATCTTAAGCAGCAAACTAGATTAAAAAAAAAAGCCTTAGCCTTTATTGCAAAAGACCTACTGGGGATCTTCTCTAAAAAAATGAAATATAGTTAAAAATAATTACACTATGAAAAATATTAGTCTTTTAACAATGGGGGCTCTACGTAGAGTCTTAGATGTTATTATGAATAAAATAAATATTCATAACAGAGAGAGAGAGAGAGAGAGAGAGAGAGAGAGAGAGAGAGAGAGAGAATACCTTCTGATTGTTCATCACTTCATGGACACAAGAGAGAGAGAGAGAGAGAGGAGAGAGAGAGAGAGAGAGAGAGAGAGAGAGAGAGAGAGAGACTTATCCCACCATAACACAGCCCATCTCGTCTCATTTCGGGGTGACAAGGGAGACTCGACTTAAATCCACAATGTAGGCGCCAAAGATATCTGCATATTGATGAGATATTCATTACATAATCACGTCCTATTCCCGTTCCGCTTGAAGCCTGGGATCTCCATTCGACAAATGAGGGCCCATTGCAACTCTTCTGGCTTCTTATGTATGCTTATGTGTGTATGCATACATATATATACTGCATATACATACATACACACTCACACATATATATAACTGAATCACGAAGGAAAATGGAAAGGAGTACTTACTGCAAGGCCTTTCGACTCAATGGCTGCTAGGTAAAGGACATTGAGTCGAAAGACCTTGCAGTTCTCTTTCGTTTCACTTTTCTCCGTGAATTCTGCCTTCAAATATGTGTATATATACATATATATACATATATATATATTGTATATAAGTCATATCACATTTCCGTGATTCATATACATATATCGAGCTACAATGTCCTTTAATATCTAATTCGCTCTACCTCGGAATTAATATATTTTCATATATGCTTAACCGAAGGGGAATGTTTTTTCTCGATATAGATTTGCCTGGACCAGGGCGCGAACCTATGGATCCTTTCAACCCAGGAACGTCAGTGAAGCTTTATCTACTACACCACCGCGAGAGGCTAAAAGTTCATGTCGCCTCTCACCCTCATATACCTTTCGCGCGCAGGTAATTAGTGGTTTGGAGACAACATCAACCCACCTCGACTCCGTAGTGTTTGTAGTGCTTTTGACAGCACGTAGCCAATCTATAAGTCATATCACATTTCCGTGATTCATATACATATCGAGCTACAATGTCCTTTAATATCTAATTCGATCTACCTCGGAATTAATATATTTTCACATATGCTTAACCGAAGGGGAATTTTTTTCTCGATAATAGATTTGCCCTGGACCAGGGCGCGAACCTATGGATCCTTTCAAACCCAGGAACGTCAGTGAAGCTTTATCTACTACACCACCGCGAGAGGCTAAAAGTTCATGTCGCCTCTCACCCTCATATACCTTTCGCGCGCAGGTAATTAGTGGTTTGGAGACAACATCAACCCACCTCGACTCCGGTAGTGTTTGTAGTGCTTTTGACAGCACGTAGCCAATCTATAAGTCATATCACATTTCCGTGATTCATATACATATATCGAGCTACAATGTCCTTTAATATCTAATTCGCTCTACCTCGGAATTAATATATTTTCATATATGCTTAATCGAAGGGGAATTTTTTCTCGATAATAGATTTGCCTGGACCAGGGCGCGAACCTATGGATCCTTTCAAACCCAGGAACGTTAGTGAAGCTTTATCTACTACACCACCGCGAGAGGCTAAAAAGTTTCATGTCGCCTCTCACCCTCATATACCATTTCGCGCGCAGGTAATTAGTGGTTTGGAGACAACATCAACCCACCTCGACTCCGGTAGTGTTTGTAATGCTTTTGACAGCACGTAGCCAATCTATAAGTCATATCACATCCATAGGTTCGCGCCCTGGTCCAGGCAAATCTATTATCGAGAAAAAATTCCCCTTCGGTTAAGCATATATGAAAATATATTAATTCCGAGGTAGAGCGAATTAGATATTAAAGGACATTGTAGCTCGATATATTTATATATATTGTATACATACATACATACATATATTTATATTATATAAACATATATATATATATATATCTATATATAGATATATAATTATATAGTATATATATTTTATAATTATATAATATATTATATAATATTTATATATAATAATTATATCTATAATATATAAATATATCTATAATATCTTTATATATAATTAGATATATATAATTATATATATATATTATATAATATAATAGATTATATACAATATATATCGATATAATATATATGTGTATATATATATATATATATATATATATATATATATATTATATATCTTTTATCTATATGAATATATATATCTATATATACATATATATATATATATATGATTATATAGATATATATATATATATATATATATATATATATATATATATATATATATATATATATATATATATATATATGAGAGAGAGAGAGAGGAGAGAGAGAGAGAGAGAGAGAGAGAGAGAGAGAGAGAGCCCAAATGAAAATATATATTTAAAAAGACTAGCTCCACTCAGAATCCACGACGATAACAGCAAATGAATTCGAGTCGTTTTTATGTAAATTCAGTTGCAAAAAAATAACAAACCTGACATCAGCATTCGCATTCCGAAATGGTCATTCGTGCAAATTCCACCGATTATCTCCATTTCTAAAATACATAGAAACATTATTTTGAGATGTTTATGGTTGTCATGAGTCTTGAAAGCTACTCTTTTCCAAGTCTAGAATGCTTCCTCTTCAAACTGTATGTTATTATTATTATTATTATTATTATTATTATTATTATTATTATTATTATTATTATTATTTTGGTAGAAGACCCTCTTTTCGGTAAATGCTGTTAAAAAGAATGGCAGAATTAAGCGAGTTGACTTTATATAGTTTTTTCTATTTTTCTTACAATTCGCTTTCAGGCTTGGCGAATTGTACTCAGAAACATCGCTGAGTCTGAGAAGCGAATTGTATATATATGTATATGTATATGTATATGTATATGTATATGTATTATGTAATATATAAAGTAGCAGGAAGGAACACATGCTTGAGAATATCACAAAATCCACGTAAGAAGGTGAGTGAAAACCGGGACTTTGAATAAGTACTTTGG
Source organism: Macrobrachium nipponense (assembly GCF_015104395.2). Lineage (NCBI taxonomy): Eukaryota > Metazoa > Arthropoda > Malacostraca > Decapoda > Palaemonidae > Macrobrachium > Macrobrachium nipponense. The sequence goes on from NC_087207.1 coordinate 66,441,488, forward strand.
TAGCTTATTCTACATTTTGAAGTTCACACTAAATACGAGAGGTTGGCAAAAGCTTTATATACAAAAATAAAAGGGGGAGGGTGGGCCCTTCTGTTTTTGTATATAAAGCTTTGTCGTCTTTTTCTTTTTTATTAGTGTTTACTTCAAAACGTAGACTTTTCTGTATATATATATATATATATATATATATATATATATATATATATATATATATATATATATATATATATATAATACATACATACACAAACACACACACACACACACACACACACATATATATATATATATATATATATATATATATATATATATACAGAGGTTAGGAGGTTGAACACAGCAAAGGTACTATAAGTTTTCCCACTGGGTAGTCCGGAATAGAAGGATATTCTGAAACATGCAAATACGCGGTCCTATTTGCATATTCATCAACCCGAAAATGGGAAGTTTTCTCTTCAGTAATCCTTTAAAAAATGATGCACAAAACTTTTCTCTTAATTTACGCTATCAAGTATTTAACACAAAAGGTTTATCTTATTTATTGTTGAAGATGAAAAACAAGCAAAGAAAAGAAAGTGGAATTAATCTCCAGTTGACCCTAAATCTTTGTGCCGCCTGATAATTCACTAACAATTCATTAACTCCAGCTTTAATAAGAGAGTTGTAGTTCTTAAAAATATTCAGCTGATTTTATTACCCTTCTCTGTCTCCCGTTTTGTCTGTTTGTCTGTCCGACTGTCCTAAAGACATCTTGCACGAATGCACATGTTGGGATATCACTCTTCTGTCTTTCCCCCTTTTCATAATTTTAATCAGGCTATAGTAAATTCACATCAACCATGCATCCAATGACTAGGCCAGTCCCTTACGACGCTCCTGATTGGCTGTTGATGAGCCAATCACAGGGCTGGAAACTATCAATCGCTCGAGAGTTCAGGAGCGTCGTAAGGGACTGGCCTAGACATCAGATGCACAGTTGATGTGAATCTACTATAGTAGTTTTTGAACTTGAAAAAGTCAGGGAATTCATATTTGTTTTGCATATGACACTAAGGTTAGTGACCTTATGACCCGACCCTTCAAAAGAACACAGCTTGTTTGAGTTTTCTTTGCAGGAGCCTTTATGGCGTCCTCTTTGACATTTCATCAATCGTAAAGCTCTCGGGCGGGAACCTGGTTTGAGGATGGTCAGGGGCGCATACCACCTACTGCTTCGCCAACACCTTTGCAACGCTCGTTTTCCAAGTGGCTGCTTTCCTGAATACGACGTTTCAACTCATCAAAGATTGTGCAATTGTCTCAGTTTCTTCATTACTACTTTAAAAACAAACTGTGTATTTGTCTCAGTTTCTTCATTACTACTTTTAAAACAAACTATGCAATTGTCTCGGTTTCTTCATTACTACTTTTAAAACAAACTATGCAAATGTCTCAGTTTCTTCATTACTAATTTTAAAACAAACTATGCAATTGTCTCGGTTTCTTCATTACTACTTTTAAAAACAAACTATGCAATTGTCTCAGTTTCTTCATTACTACTTTTAAAATAAACTATGCAATTGTCTCAGTCTCTTCATTACTACTTTTAAAACAAACTGTGTATTTGTCTCAGTTTCTTCATTACTACTTTTAAAACAAACTATGCAAATGTCTCAGTTCCTTTATTACTACTTTTAAAAGAAACTGTGTATTTGTCTCGGTTTCTTCATTACTGCTTTTAAAAACAAACTATGCAATTGTCTCGGTTTCTTCATTACCACTTTTAAAACAAGCAATTGTCTCAGTTTCTTCATTACTAATTTTAAAACAAACTATGCAATTGTCTCAGTTTCTCCATTACTACTTTTAAAATAAACTATGCAATTGTCTCAGTCTCCTCATTACTACTTTTAAAACAAACTGTGTATTTGTCTCAGTTTCTTCATTACTACTTTTAAACCAAACTATGCAATTGTCTCGGTTTCTTCATTACTGCTTTAAAAACAAACTATGCATTTGTCTCAGTTTATTCATTACCACTTTTAAAACAAGCAATTGTCTCAATTTCTTCATTACTACTTTAAAAACAAACTAAATCACGGGATGTGAAGCTAGCCAGAAAAACTACATTTATATCTACGTCATATTCATAGGCCGCACTGGTCAGCAGAAGGTGAAGAGGGAGCTCATCTGTTCCGAGAACATAAACAAACAGTCAAGCGATGAGACCAGGACGAAATCCGGTCTTTATTAAGGTCATCGGGGATAGGAGGAAGAGAGCTAATATGGCGTCGGAATGATCATTATTTGCATTCCGACCGATACTGGCGTCGGAATGATCATATTCACATTTCGACCAAAGAGAAAAGTTAATCTTTAAGCTTACAAGGCAAGGTCCGACCTCCAGGTTACTCGGGACGTGTACAATAAGCTGTAAACATTATATTACTAACTTTTAATGTAAATTAAAACGCGCTAAAATTTACGGCCAAATAGAGCTTTGTTTCAACAACGAAAACTAAAATACGCTATATTTTATTAGAAATAATTTTTCTGTAATGTTTAATAAGCAATATTATTTTTTTTTTTTTGCATTTTCATTCTGATAAAACAAATAATACATATACCATGACTAAATAAATTATAAATATCGTATCTTAAATTCCCTGCATCTTTAACATCATTTTCAGAATTTGTAGGCTCTTCCATAGACCTTTCCTACCGGCCAACCCCCCCCCCCCCCCCCGACAACAACAAAGTAGTTTGTAGGCCTACTCACCGGGTAAGGGGAATTTCCAACATTACTCCGAAGCAGTTCAAAACAACTTGCTAAAGGGGAAATAAACATGGCGGCCCTATGAGTGGAATAGATAAACTCATGACCTGAATTGTAAGACCATCGAAACGGAGGTACCTCGTTGTTTTTAACCTTCACTAATCTCATTTCAATCGGTTTTTGACCTTACCTAATTTCATTTCAATCAGTCAAATGCAGAAAATGAAAAGATAAATTTTCAATACAAAAAACCTTTCTATAACTGATTTCAACTTCGGTAGCAGAAAACTGCCAAAAGTCTCCCTTCAATTTCACGTCATCAAAAATGTCAGAACCCGATTATCGGAATTCCAGTTACATCATCACACTTTCGAGGCCTGCCATAAACTAAAACTTCACTCCCTGACGTCATTAAAATTCCATATCTTGACGTCATCAACGTTTCACAATGCTGACGTCATCAGACTGCCAGCCTCGCAATATGGAATTACCTACCCTGAACTGGAAAATCTGGTATTTCGAATTCTCAGAATTCCTATGATTTGTTTTTATCATTACGGGCTCCAGAGAATGTCCATTATTCCTAAACACTACTTTGAATTTTTCTTGATAATCGATTGGGCAACGGAGTATTATTAATTTTGCAGGATTATATTTAATAACACCAAACGTATCGATCGTCAATAAAAGATTGAATAGAAAGTAAATGGGTTTTCTGAGTTTAGTAATAATTATAATAATTAATAATAATATTAAGGGAAAATATGGATAAGTATCAAGAACCGAAAATAGAAATTAGAAGGATATGGGATATGCCAGTGGAAATTGTACCCATAATCATAGGAACACTAGGCACGGTCCCAAGATCCCTGAAAAGGAATCTGGAAACGGCGCACATAGTAACAAAAGTGATGGACTCCTAAGGGGGCAGGATGCAACCCGGAACACCACACTATGAATACCACCCAGTCGAATTGGAGGAAAATAAAAAAAATAAAAGATTTCACATTTATAATGTGCAATACACATTGAATAAGCTTCATGCAATTGTCATATTATTATTATACTTCTGACATACTGTCGACGAATGCACGAAACTTATCCAATGTAACTTCGCATTATAAATGCGAAATATTTTATTATTATTATTATTATTATTATTATTTTTTTTTTTTTTTTTTTTTTTTTTTTTTTTTTTTTTTTTTTGCTCTATCACAGTCCTCCAATTCGACTGGGTGGTATTTATAGTGTGGGGTTCCGGGTTGCATCCTGCCTCCTTAGGAGTCCATCACTTTTCTTACTATGTGTGCCGTTTCTAGGATCACACTCTTCTGCATGAGGCCCGGAGCTACTTCAGCCTCTAGTTTTTCTAGATTCCTTTTCAGGGATCTTGGGATCGTGCCTAGTGCTCCTATGATTATGGGTACGATTTCCACTGGCATATCCCATATCCTTCTTATTTCTATTTTCAGATCTTGATACTTATCCATTTTTTCCCTCTCTTTCTCTTCAACTCTGGTGTCCCATGGTATTGCGACGTCAATGAGTGATACTTTCTTCTTGACTTTGTCAATCAACGTCACGTCTGGTCTGTTTGCACGTATCACCCTATCCGTTCTGATACCATAGTCCCATGAGGATCTTTGCCTGATCGTTTTCCTTTTATCACTCCCTCAGGTTGGTGCTCGTACCACTTATTACTGCAAGGTAGCTGATGTTTCTTGCACAGGCTCCAGTGGAGGGCTTTTGCCACTGAATCATGCCTCTTTTTGTACTGGTTCTGTGCAAGTGCCGGGCATTCACTTGCTATGTGGTTTATGGTTTCATTTTTCGTATTGCACTTCCTACATATGGGAGAGATGTTATTTCCGTCTATCATACTTTGAACATATCTGGTTCTTAGGGCCTGATCTTGTGCCGCTGTTATCATTCCTTCAGTTTCCTTCTTTAGCTCTCCCCTCTGTAGCCATTGCCAATTGTCATCGCTGGCTAGTTCTTTAGTCTGTCTCATGTATTGTCCGTGCATTGGTTTGTTGTGCCAGTCCTCTGTTCTTTCTGTCTTTCTCCTGTCTCTGTATATTTCTTGGTCTTCGTCTACTTTTATTAGTCCTTCTTCCCATGCACTCTTTAGCCACTCGTCTTCACTGGTTTTCAGATATTGCCCCAGTGCTCTGTTTTCGATGTTGACGCAGTCCTCTATACTTAGTAGTCCTCTCCCTCCTTCCTTTCGTGTTATGTATAGTCTGTCCGTATTTGCTCTTGGGTGTAGTGCTTTGTGTATTGTCATTTGTTTCCTGGTTTTCTGATCTATGCTGCGGAGTTCTGCCTTCGTCCATTCCACTATTCCTGCGCTGTATCTGATTACTGGCACTGCCCATGTGTTTATGGCTTTTATCATATTTCCGGCGTTGAGTTTTGACTTGAGTATCGCCTTGAGTCTCTGCATATATTCTTTCCTGATCGTGTCCTTCATCTCTTGGTGTTTTATATCTCCTCCTTCCATTATTCCCAGGTATTTGTATCCTGTCTCATCTATGTGTTTGATGTTGCTCCATCTGGTAGCTTTATCCCTTCAGTTCTCGTTACTTTGCCTTTTTGTATGTTGACTAAGGCGCATTTTTCTATTCCAAACTCCATCCTGATGTCTCCAGATACAATCCTTACAGTCTGGATTAGGGTATCTATTTCCTTGATGCTCTTACCATACAGCTTGATGTCGTCCATGAACATCAGATGGTTGATTTTGTTGCCTCTTTTCTTGAGTTGGTACCGGCATCCATCTTCTGTAGTACTTTTGTCATGGGAATCATGGCTACTACGAAGAGTAGTGGGGACAGTGAGTCGCCCTGGAAGATCCCTCTCCTGATAATAACCTCTGCTAGTCTTTTTCCAGAGCTTGTAAGTATTGTATTCCAGTTGCGCATTGTATTTTTGAGGAAGCTGATGGTATTTTCCTCTGCCCCATATATTTTCAGGCATTCTATTAGCCATGTGTGTGGTATCATGTCGAAGGCTTTCTTATAGTCTATCCATGCCATGCTTAGGTTGGTTTTCCTTCTCCTACTGTTCTTCATTACCATTTTGTCTATCAGGAGCTGGTCTTTGTGCCCCTACACTTCCTTCTGCAGCCTTTCTGTTGGTGGGGGATGGTGTTTGTCTCCTCTAGGTAGTTGTATAGCCTTTCACTGATGATACTGTTAGTAACTTCCACATTATTGGTAGGCAGGTGATAGGCCTGTAGTTACTGGCTATATTTCCCTTACTCTTGTCTTTTTGTACTAAGGATGTTCTTCCTGTGGTCATCCATTTGGGTGCTTGGTGATTTGAGATACAATGCTGGAGTTGTTCTGCTATTCGTGGGTGTAGGGCCTTGAAGTTTTTGAGCCAGTATCCATGGACTTCATCGGGACCTGGGGCTTTCCAGTTTGGCATTTTCTTTAGTTGGTGTCTGACTGTGTCTGTCGTGATGTCTGTGAATCTTTGTTTTATTCTCCCTGTTTCTTCTTCCTTGACTTCCTGGAGCCATGATGCATGTTTGTTGTGTGATACCGGATTGCTCCATATGTTTTCCCAGAGTCTCTTACTTGATTCGGCTTCAGGAATTTCTGGGTGGTTGTCTTCCCCTCTTAGTTGGCTGTATAGTCTTTTCTGGTTGGTTCCGAATAGTTTGTTCTGTTGGTATCCCTTATTCCTGTTCATGTACCGTTGGATCTTGTGTGCTTTGGCCTTAAGCCTCTGTTTTACATCTTCTATTGTGTTGTTTAGTCCCCTCTCTTGTACTTTGTATTTCTCGTTGAGTTCCTCCTTGTTTTCTTGCTTCTTAGCCTTTTTTCTGCCATCTCTTTCAGTTACTCAAGTCAGATCTCATCACCATGATTTGCTTTTCCAGGCGCCTTTTCCAAGGAGGTTGCTGTTTTGGTTTCTGTTGGGTTATTATTATTATTATTATTATTATTATTATTATTATTATTATTATTATTATTATTATTATTATTATTATTATTATTATTATTATTATTATTATTTCATTATTAGATTTACTCGTACAAGTAGATGTAAGATGTATGCCAAATTGATATATATATATATATATATATATATATATATATATATATATATATATATATATATACGTATATATATATATATATATATATATATATATATATATATATATATATGTACGTATGCATGTATCTGTACATCTATACATACACAATATATATGTATATATATGTATCTGTATATCTATACATACATAATATATATATAAATGTGTGTGTGTGTGTTTCCTCTTTAAAAGCAGTTACAACCTATCCTAAAAACTAAGACTATTAACACCAGCCCACAGTTTTACAAAAAAGATCGCAACAAACAAGAGCTCTAGCTTTTCCTAAATCAATGTTTCGTTTTATCTTCCTCATTATTGAGCAGAAAGGACGTAAAACAGAACGGAAATATATAAAATATATGATATCAACGTTTGGCTGAAAATCAAGTGTTGTATTTTAGATAATTCTACACATCGGCGGTGAGGAGTTACAATTGTTTAGAAAGTGTACAGCTAATAAATACTATGATTAAACACAATTATAGAAAATGTTTATCATCTTGTTTTTCACAGATACAACACCTGTGTTTTTAATTTTGTGTACAACGTTAGATATCAAACTATTACATTCCGAAACAAAAAGTCAAAATTATTACAATACCGTGCGGTAGAAGCTTGAATTTCAAGTCAATAGCCTCTGTAGGCTTGTTCCACATGAATAATAATAATAATAATAATAATAATAATAATAATAATAATAATAATAATAATAATAATAATAATAACTCACAACAGCTGTCAAAAGTTCAATTATTCCTTTACTTAAGGAGGAATAATAATAATAATAATAATAATAATAATAATAATAATAATAATAATAATAATAATAATAATAATAATAATAATAATAATAATAATGTGGTGCCGTGGCAGAGTGGATTAGGTCGTCAATAGACTGTTTAAGCAACATTGGGGCTGGTAAGTATTTGGATGGGTGACCGCTCTCCTCGGCGTTGATTCCTTGGGAAAGGATCTTTACCATAATTTCCTCAGTCCACTCAGCTGTAAATGAGTACCTATCCCTGATGGGCTAGGGTCCAGCTATGGGTTATATAGCAAAACTCAGCAATGATGTTAAGAAATGAAGGAATAAACGACAACGACATAAATGGAACCTCTGGCAACAGAGGAGCTTCGTCCGGCAGCCAGGTATTCAACCCAATTGAAGGGGAAGACGGTCAGGTACTTGGAGGTCGTCATCCAGCAACTGACCACCACAACGACAGTAACCAACAGCCTGAGATTGGAGCTACAGAAGCAAACCAAAGGATAATAATGATAATAATAATATAACAGCAGCTGTCAAAAGTTCATTTATTCCCTTACGTAAGGAAATAATAATAATAATAATAATAATAAATAATAATAATAATAATAATAATAATAATAATAATAATAATAATAATAATAATAGTTTAAAAAATATCCACAATTACACATACAAATATATTTCTATGTAAAAATATAAAAAAAGACTTTCGAACACAGAAATATATTTGTAAATATAATTGTGAATATTTTAAAAACAATGTTTTCACGAAACTGCGAATTTCTTAACAATAATATAATAATAATAATAATAATAATAATAATAATAATAATAATAATAATAATAATAACAACAACAGAATCGTGACAATGAAAGAGAAAAACGCATCGAAAGGCTTCCTCAAATAAAGCAACGCGTTGCTCAACTGATAAAATAACCGAACCAAACGAGAATTCGTCCTTAATGCTCCGCCATGAACACCATCCATCCATGCAGGCCGAGAGATTTTAAGCAAGACTCTTAAATATTAAAAAAATCCGCGCGGAGTTCAAAACGGGGGTATACTCGCTTTACCAAGCAATTACCTAGAGTCACAGCGCCATTAAATTAATTACTAGAGAGAGAGAGAGAGAGAGAGAGAGAGAGAGAGAGAGAGAACCTTGTCCCCAGGGGGGGGGGGGGGGAGGCTACAGGGAGCGCATCATTCGGCTTAGGGCGCACAATGGAGGAGGAAATATATTTTGGAAATGTTTTATGCCTCATTAAGCTACACCACGAATCCACGAATAACATCTGCGAGAACTATAAATGCTCTTCCCTCTACCTCTTCTTGCAGTGGACGTGTATATGTATATATAATATGTATATATATATATATATATATATATATATATATATATATATATGATATATATATAGAGAGAGAGAGAGAGAGAGAGAGAGAGAGAGAGACAGAGAGAGAGAGAGAGATAATATATATATATATATATATATATATATATATATATATATTATATATATATATATATATATATATATATATATATATATATATATTATATATATATATATATATTCCTTCACAGAGAATTACAAAACTGCCTTCTCTTGCTTTCATTCTCCCGCTCTCTCTTTTCAATTTTCTATTAAACAGCAAAACAGATGTGAAATATACAAAAACAAGTTTACTGTACGGCGTACAATGCTGTATGAAACTCTCAGCCGCGACCCTCGAGACTTTCAGCCACGGCAGGGTGGTGGCCTGTCCCACTGAGTTGTTAGACGCAAGATCGTGACTACCTTTAACCTTAAATAAAATCAAAACTACTGAGGCTAGAGGGCTGCAATTTGATACGCTTGATGACCTGACGGTGGATGATCAACATACCAATTAGCAGCCTTCTAGTCTAAGTAGTGTTTAAGATCTGAGGGCGGACAGAAAAAGCGCGGACGGACAGACAAACATCCATCTCAGTGGTTTTCGTTTACAAAAAACTAAAAACTAAACCTGAGGAAGTTATGAACAACGGGAAAAAAATGATAACCAGAACCCTAATTAATAAGGAGGACCTCGACCGGATGTTTCATTATGCCAGCTGAATTGAGTGAAAATAAAAAAATAATAATTCTTTTGTTTCTAGCAATCGGAATTAATCAATATATTCATAAGTCCTTCTTTCCTTTGTGATTTAGGCTTTCAAGCCTTTTAAGGCTTTTTATTAGACATATCAAGCTTTTCTCCATTTGGGTTTGTTTTTAGTCGTGTCTGCTCATTGCACATAAAATATTATGTTCTTTGTTTGGTCTGAAAGTATATTTTCTAAATTCACAACATTTACCCAACCTGTTAACTATATATATATATATATATATATATAGATATATATATATATATATAATATATATATATATATATATATATATATATATATATATATTATATATATATAAGAAGGAAGGATGAAAGTCATTACCGTCCCCCAGAAAGAAAGAGATTTTAAAGGAGATATTCTCTCTCTCCGTGAGGGAGGGAGATATTCTCTTGATGGAGGGAAGAAGATAACTCGGGCAGTCATTCTCTTAAATGGACTTTTATGATAATGCTTCACAGCTGATAGGACACCCGCTGTACTCCCGATATTAACGTTGGCAATCTCTCTTCTCTCTCTCTCTCTCTCTCTCTCTTGCTTGGCGGATTCGCAATACGATGAGGTAGCAGGAAGGGAACTGGCATTTCTCATCTATGAAATCAGCAACAGTCCTAACCAAAAAGATACAAAAGCATTCATAGATATATTAGAAGGATATAATCCTTCAAACTGGAACAAATCTAATGAAAACATCTTGAAAATAATTGAAGAAGTTCCAAATAAAATCCAAGTGGTCAAGAGACTCATAAAGCAAATATACATAAACCAACATATTCCGACAAAGAAAATGAATAAGGTGAATCTTGTGAATATCCTAATTGATGCATTAGAGAAAAAAAATGCCAAAAAAATGCAAACTGTGTAAGGTTTGGTATAGCATAGTCAATCCACAAAACCTAATCAGAAAATGTGCTGCATGCAACATTCCGACCCATCCACAGTGTGCTGAGGTAATGCAAGATTTGAGAAAAGATACAAGAATTTTTTGTTCAACATGTCTATCATGGATAGACAATGTTATTAAATCAAGATTGAATGTACAAATAGTTGAGGATGAAGAAGAAGAGGAAGAGGAAGAAGAAGAAGAAAAAGAAGAAGAGGAAAACGGAAGAGAAGTAAACAAAAATGAAATGACAGAAAAAAATAAGGAAAACAAAGAACAAGATAAAAGTATGGATGCAGAGATACTCATTGATACTACATATGAGGCAATAAAACAGCATACCTACAAGAAAATAAATTACGATATGACAACAGAAAAGCAAATCCCGAAGAGGCTCTACCCAGATCTACACAATGACGGGAAAGAGGAAAAAATAGACAAGAAAGACAAAATCTGCAACCTTTTGAAAAGAGGGAATTGCAGATTTGGAGAAAGAGGATGTTACTACAAACATCCTAAGGTATGTCAAAACTATGAAATATATGGTAAATGTGCATACTTAGATGGCTATGGGGATGATTGCAGAGATCTGCATCCAAAATATGTAAAAACCTAAAGAGGAAAAGGATGGAGTAAGTTCGACAAAAAATGCAAATATATGCACCCTGTAGCCATGAATCATAATCAAATAAATAACCAACCAAGTAATAAAATCCAAAATAAGAAAGAAACAAATAAAGAGAGAAATCAAGAATATCAGGTAAAAGAGAAAAGCAAACCACCAATGAGATATGCAGAGGTGTCAGCAAAAAAATTTCAAAGCATCAGCTCCGAAATTCTACTCAAGAGATAATAACTGTATTTATTATGCAAGAGGATATTGCAGAAACGGAGAAAATTGCAGATCAGACACAAAATGAATAATTATGATGAAGGAAGATCAAATATTATGGAAAAGTTGGATTTTTTAATGTCAGAATTTCTGGAAATGAAAAAAAGAACAACATACCCAGAACAGAAAGAGACATGGGAAAAATCCTTATTACTACCAATATTAATGAAGGAGAAAACACGCAAACCATCATAGTGATGAATGCGAGCAGGGTTTAGTTACGAGTAACTCAAAAAGAAAAATAGAGTACTTAGAAGAACTAACCCAAAATGAAAAGAAAATAGATATAATGAATATAAGTGAAACCTGGTATTCCCAAGAGACTGGGAATGATGATCAAATAAAAGGGTTCCAAACTTATAGATCAGATAGAAAAAAATAGGAATCAAGGGGGAACCGCAATATATGGGAAGACAAAAAAACAAGGAAAAATATATGAGAAATATAGTAACTCAGAATGTGAACTAATAGCGGTAGAATTTGAATCTGAAAAATTGATGAACATAGTAATATATAGGACCTCCTAATACTAAAGAGTTTGACTTAATAATGGAAAAATTGGATGATATGTGTAGAAATCACAAAAGGACTGGACTATTCTCCTATCTGGTGACTTCAAACTTTCCTTTCGTAGAATGGAAAGAAAAAACGAATAGGAGACTGTGGTTGTACTTATACATATAAAAAAGAGAGTAATAGTAGTGCAGAAGATAAGAGGCAATTTGAAAAGCTATTAGATATGCTACTAGAATACAACATTCAACAAATAAATCACCTGCCAACAAGAAAGGAAAATACTTTAGACCTAGTATTTGTGAACGACATGAATTATGTTAAAGAAATAATAGTTTATAATGCGAGTATTTCAGATCATAATGTCATAGAAATAACAGTTCAATTCCAAAGCAAGTGAAATAGAGATAAGCAAGAAATTAAAAAGTGGGAAGGATATGGAAAATACAACTTCTACAGTAAAAATGATAACAAATGGTCAGAAAATTAATGAAGAATTAAACAAAGATTGGGATAACATTTTCGTAAGTGATGACATAAGGGTAAATACGGAGATATTATATAAAAATAGGAGAAAATAGTGGATAAATATATACCGAAGAAGAAAAGTAAAAAACATCATTCATGCATACCAAGAGACAGAAGTATCTTGTTCCAGAAAATCAGAAAGTGGAAAAAAGGTCTTGCAAAAGAAAAAAATGCATGGAAAGTTATAGAACTAAAAGCAAGATAGAAAATGCAGAACAAAAGATTATACAATCAAAAGAAAATGAAAAACGGGACTTGGAAGAAAAAACCCTATTAAATATCAAGGCAAACCCAAACTATTATACTCATATAGCGAAGAAGATGAATAAAAGAAGAATAGAAATAGGCCCTCTGAGAATTGAAGGGAGATTAACGAATGAAAAAAAGGAAATTTGCAACATACTGGCAGAACGATATAAGAGAGAATTCACCCCTAGAATAGATAATGAAGATAATGATATAGAAGTAAGGGACGAAAATAGTGAATATTTAGCTGACATAGAAATTAATGAAGCTGATATTGTGCAGGCAATTAATGAAATTAAAAATGGAGCTGCTGCAGGGCCGGATGGAGTCCCTGCTATTTTGTTAAAGAAAGTAGTTCATTCTATCGCAAAGCCACTTGCAATATTATTAAGACAAAGTGTAGATACAGGCAAGATTTATGATGAGCACAAATTAGCATATATCACCCCTACTTTCAAAAGTGGATCAAAACTAGAGGCAAGTAATTATAGGCCTGTGAGTCTAACATCACATATTATGAAAGTGTATGAAAGGGTAATGAAGAAAAACATTATGAAACATTTAATAAAAAATAATTTGTTTAATATAAGGACCAAACCACGGTTTCGTACCCGGAAAAAGTACACAAACCCAACTGTTAGTCCACCGTGAGAACATATTCAAAAATATGAAAAGCGGAAATGAAGCAGATGTGGTTTATCTAGACTTTGCAAAAGCTTTTGACAAAGTAGACCATAATATATTAGCAAAGAAAATTAGAAAACACAATATCGTAGATAAAAGTAAAGAGGAAGTGGTTAAAAGAATTTTTACACAACAGAAAACAGATAGTTATTGCAAACGATGAGAAATCGGATGAAACCAAGGTAATATCCGGTGTGCCACAAGGTACGGTGCTAGCTGCAATATTGTTTGTTATTATGATTGAAGACATAGACAGTAATGTTAAGGATTCGGTAGTGAGTAGTTTCGCTGATGACACAAGAATAAGTAGAGAAATTACTTGTTGGATGAAGATAGGAACGCTCTACAAAGAGACCTTAACAAAGTATATGATTGGGCAGAGGTAAATATGGGGGATGGTATTTAACTCTGATAAATTTGAATCAATAAATTATGGAGACAGAGAAGGAAAGCTATATGCATATAGGGGACCTAATCAAGAGACAACTCCACAAATAAGGAAGCAGTTAAAGACCTTGGTGTGATGATGAATAGGAACATGTTATGCAATGATCAAATAGCCATTCTGTTGGCAAAATGTAAAGCAAAAATGGGAATGTTGTTACGGCACTTCAAAACAAAGAAAAGCTGAACAAAACATGAATTATGCTTTATAAAACATATGTTCGTAGTACTTGAATATTGCAATATGATATGGTACCCACACTATCAAAAGGATATTGCACAAATAGAGAGTGTACAAAAGGTCCTTTACAGCTAGAATAGAAGAAGTTAAGGACCTAGACTACTGGGAAAGACTACAATCCTTAAAATTATATAGTCTAGAAAGGAGAAGAGAACGCTACATGATAATTCAGGCATGGCAACAGATAGAAGGAATAACAGAAAATATCATGGAACTAAAAATATCAGAAAGAGCAAGCAGAGGTAGATTAATAGTGCCCAAAACTATACCAGGAAAAATAAGGAAAGCACACAGAACATTAATCCACTACGCACCAGCATCGATAATGCAGCGTCTATTCAATGCGTTGCCAGCTCATCTGAGGAATATATCAGGAGTGAGCGTAGATGTGTTTAAGAATAAGCTCGACAAATATCTAAACTGCATCCCAGACCATCCAAGATTGGGAAGGATGCAAAATATACCGGAAGATGTACTAGCAACTCTCTGGTAGACATTAGAGGCGCCTCACACTGAGGGACCTGGGGCAACCCGAACGAACTGTAAGGTCTGTAAGGTAAGGTCTCTCTCTCTCACACACACACACAGGAAAGCGTAGGTGATGAGATTCTTTATTTCCCTCTTTCTTTAAACTATTAGTGAAAAACATTTATTCTCTCTCTCTCTCTCTCTCTCTCTCTCTCTCTCTCTCTCTCTCTCTCTCTCTCTCTCTCTCTCTCTCTCTCTCAAACGCCCACACCGTAGAGAAGAACGTGGGGTGTATATGTATGTATGTAGTATGTATGTATGTATGTATATATATATATATATATATATATATATATATATATATATATATATACATACATACATATATACATATATACATATACTTATATATATATATATATATATATATATATATGGTAGTATATATATATATATATATATATATATATATATATATATATATATATATATACCCCACGTTCTCCTCTCCGGTGTGGGTGTTTGAGAGAGAGACCTTACCTTACCTTACATCTTGTTCGGGTTGCCCCAGGTCCCTCAGTGTGAGGCACCTCTAATGTCTACCAGAGAGTTGCTAGTACATCTTCCGGTATATTTTGCATCTTCCAATCTTGGATGGTCTGGATGCAGTTTAGATATTTGTCGAGCTTATTCTTAAACACATCTACGCTCACTCCTGATATATTCCTCAGATGAGCTGGCAACGCATTGAATAGACGCTGCATTATCGATGCTGTGCGTAGTGGATTAATGTCCTGTGTGCTTTCCTTATTTTTTCCTGGTATATTTTGGCACTATTAATCTACCTCTGCTTGCTCTTTCTGATATTTTTAGTTCCATGATATTTTCTGCTATTCCTTCTATCTGTTTCCATGCCTGAATTATCATGTAGCGTTCTCTTCTCCTTTCCAGACTATATAATTTTAAGAATTGTAGTCTTTCCCAGTAGTCTAGGTCCTTAACTTCTTCTATTCTAGCTGTAAAGGACCTTTGTACACTCTCTATTTGTGCAATATCCTTTTGATAGTGTGGGTACCATATCATATTGCAATATTCAAGTGGACTACGAACATATGTTTTATAAAGACATAATCATGGTGTTCAGCTTTTCTGAGAGAGAGAGAGAGAGAGAGAGAGAGAGAGAGAGAGAGAGAGAGAGAGAGAGAGATTGCCAACGTTAATATCGGGAGTACAAGGGTGTCCTATCAGCTGATGAAGCATTATCATAAAAGTCCATTTAAGAGAATGACTGGCCGAGTTATCTTCTTCCCTCCATCAAGAGAACATCTCCCTCCCTCACGGAAAGAGAGAGAATATCTTCTTTAAAATCTCTTTCTTTCTGGGGGACGGTGATGACTCTCATCTTTCTTTCTTTTCGTTCGTTTTTTTTATTTCCATTTTATTTTGCGATGAGTCGAAAGGCTTCGATTGTGATCGCTAAAAAAAGAAGAAGAGAAAAACGATACGGAATTAATTTGGTGAATAATCTTGGGGACATGATAAATCTTTTTTTACATGGCCATTTAATAATTATTGTGAAATCATCAAGTGATGGGATGGTAAATAATGTTTTTATTAAAGGGTCACTTAATTATTATAGTTTTCTTTTGAAGTGATGGAATTACAGTTAATGTTTTTCAAGTCAGATGCCATGTTCATTTCAAGTAACTAAAATGAACCTATTTTTAAATGAGTTTTAAATAATCCTAAGCCAAAATCCAATTATGTTTTACATCATAAGGAAAAAAAAATTGCCCTTTTATTCTTTTTCTTTTTATCGCAAATTTTGGCTTTTCAATCCACGGCTATTTTGAAACTCATTATGCGCTAAATTAACAAATATTGCCCCAAGCCACAAACAAAAACACTACGAATTCATGATTCCTTGTAAGAAGTACTATATGGTAGATTCACATCAACTGTGCATTTGATGTTTAGGCCAGTCCCTTACGACGCTCCTGATTGGCAGTTGAGAAGCCAATCGCAGGGCTGGAAACTCAATCTCTATTGAGAGTTCACATGGGTAGGTTCTATGTTCCACCTCTCCTGAGGATACGTCTTTCAGGAGAAGTGGAACATACGTCCTGCCTTTGTGAACTCTCGAGAGAGACTGAGAGTTTCCCGCCCTGTGATTGGCTTCTCAACTGCCAATCAGGAGCGTCGTAAGGGACCTGGCCTAGGCATCAAATGCACGGTTGATGTGAATTTACTATAATTAGCATGGAATTTCGGATAGCAAACTTATTGCATTAATGCCCTGGGAGATTTTCTACATGCGTATCCGAAAAAATTTACAATGCATTCATAATATGTATGCACTGAGAGAGAGAGAGAGAGAGAGAGAGAGAGAGAGAGAGAGAGAG